>NC_133482.1:2782117-2861152 GCF_025370935.1 Choristoneura fumiferana | reverse complement strand
AGCATGTTGTTTTTAAATAACCTTTTTTAATAGTAATATACATTATAGCTCATTTAGACTCCAAGTGCCTGCCAAGCACCAGCAGATGTTCCTGCGCTCCGACTTCTGGCGGAGGTGTGGTGGTTCCTTCGTTTTAGGGTATGCGACGAAGACGACGTTCCAAAATCCCTAGCTATTCATAGTTTTTTTTCTATGTATTTTATGTCTTTTAGTATGTATAATTTGAATTTTACAGCGCATTGGTGTTTACTGTAATGCTGTAATTTTATGTTGGAACAAATAAATAAATAAATAAATTATTCATATTTGCAAAGTATACTTTTGGCGGCGACTTCGAACAATAATTCAACTGCACACTGTTTAAGCCGCCCGTGTTGCCATCCAATTTAACAATAAATAAATTTATTTTTGTTTTATGTTAGTTTTTAACCCCCAAAAAAGAGGGGTGTAATAAGTTTGACCGCTATGTGTGTATGTGTGTCTGTCTGTGGCACCGTAGCTTAAACGGGTGGACCGACTTGAATGCGGTTTTTTTATTTGAAATCAGATTTTCTAGCAATGGTTCTTAGACATGTCTCATCAAGTCAGTTAAGCCATTTTTGTGATATTGAACTTTGAAGTGACAAAGTCAGGGGTTTTTCTAGCAAGAGATGGAATGCAAAATTATTTTGCTCGTATTTTTCTATTTTTTTAACAGATCTATGATTATTAAATCATTAGAATATTAGATAAGGTCCTCACTGAAAATCAGCGCCGCGGCTTGCCGTGGCATTAAGCTGAGTGGAGACCTACGAGTATTTAAGAATAATAATAATAAAATCATTTATTGCCACTGAAAATAAGACAGGTTACAAAATAAAAAAAGCACATAAGCAGGTGGCAATGGGCTCAGGCTCAGTATAAGCTGCGAGCATAGGAAACTTGCAGCGCTGATTTTCAGCCTGCGCCCGTCCGTCAGCGTAACAATTTAACTCTAGAAGTTTGTGTCGTGTAGTCCCTCTGACACTTATACTATTTAAGACGAGAGCGAGAGGGACCGTACGATACGAACTTCGAGTTTCGAGTTTCGTAGTAGCCCTGCTGATTCTGATAGCGTATAATTTCAATAGAACGGTGCAGCCAGCCGTCCGGAAGGATAAAGCTTAGGCCTCGGGATTACGTGTCGGGGGAAATACGTAAAATTATGTATTTTTTTAGGGTTCTGTGTCTTGAAAAAAGATTATTGTAATCATTTGAGCCTGGTTTTTTGAATTCACGCATGACGCAGCGTTGGCTAGTCTTCTAGGAGGTCCTGTCTGCAGCGCCATGTAAGGAATCAAATACGGGTCCACCATAATGCATTAATTATCAATATCATCCGTCCCTTTCATAATCACGACGTTACTCCTATATAGATTTAACGAGAGTTTTTTTTAGCTAGAAACACTAATTCTGTATACATGTAACATAATACTGGTTGTAGACTCTAAGCACTGCGGAATTTAATAAAAGTACCTGGGCTAAAACTTGTTAATATGCGTTTTTTCAGTGCGTTATCCCCGAAATCCATGTGTGTTTGTGTGTGTGTTTGTCCGTCTTTCACGTCGAAACGGAGCGACGGATCGACGTGATTTTTGGCATAAAGATAGTTTATGGCCCAGAGAGTGACATAGTCTACTTTTTATCCCGGAAAAATGCACAGTTAACAGGAAATAGCGCGCGATAACCGAATTCCACATATAATGCATATCCAAGAATTTCTGGAAAAAGATTGGTAAAACTTGGTAACTTGGTATCGCTTGGAACAATGATATGATGTCATTCGCACAATGTCGGTGGTCCCTTTTTTCGCATTTTCGGCGTCATGCATGCTTATGTGTCGCTTATTTATTTTTAACAAGAAAACTGTTTACGCTCCTACACAGAGCCTAAATCTAGTGCTGGGATAGCAAGTATTTTGTACGTATTCAGTATTTTAATATTATATTAAATATTTCAAATTTACGTTGTCGGAATTTGTTATAAGTGGAATTCAATAGTAGGTATGTCGTTTATTCGTTTAGAAGTTTCCGTCAAAAAAAGCTCAAGTTAACATTGATTTTTTATCAAAAATTATACATTATTTCAAAATGGTCATGTTCTCATGTTTGATAAGATAATTTATGTTTTAGATATTACACAATACGTTTCAAAAGTGCAATAATGTGTGACATATCTAAGAAATACTTGTTAAAATGAAACACAACGACATTAGATATTTAAATAATATTTTTGGTACAGATTAAATTTGACAGGAAGAAAATACATTTATTTAACGGCATAAAACATTACAATCACTGGACAAAAGAAAAAATATGAGACTTATACTCAACATAATTCCAATGGCGCTGAGTTTCAGTAATAATTTAACAGTGATTCGGTAGTAATTTGTAAGTAAATATTTTGCAATACATAGATAGGCGGCGACATCTTAAATGAAATGAAATACCAACAGTGAAATAAAATACCGTTCTTTGGGTTCATATTTAGTTAACAATTATGTATTTATTTTTGAAAATCTATCAACCTCCCTTCATCCCCTTCGTTCGCCTTTCATTCTTCACTTTTGTTTCACTTGCAAGGTCCGCCCGGATTGCTACCACCATCTTGCTCGCTAATCCTGCCGTGAAGCAGCAGTGCTTGCACTGCTGTGTTTCGGCGTGGAGAGTAAGACAGCCGGTGAAATTACTGGCACTAGAGGTATCCCATCTTAGGCCTCTAGGTTGGCAACGCATCTGCAATACCCCTGGTGTTGCAGATGTTTATGGGCGGTGGTGATCTTTTATCATCAGGAGACCCACTTGCTCGTTTCCCATCCAGTCGAATAAAAAAAAAAAAAACTTATTTCACTTAACGTAGGCTTTTGGAGCTGTGTATGATAATTCGTTTCTTGTAAAAAGTTTACCTGGCTACAACACTACGATGCTTCCAAAGGTTGTTAATCAAAATAATGCGAAGTACTTTGGAATATTACGGCAGTCATCGAAAGCAACGACTTTTTTACTTCAGTCACTCTTAAAAATTCAAGAAGTGTCGCTATTTCGCATCATTTCCTTGCGAAAGGCATTTCTTAGCCTTTGAGGGCTTGATAAATTTTGTTTTGTGAAATGGCGTCACTTTGTGAAGTCAATTTAGGTGTTATTGTTAGGAATATTCCACAGAATTTTACTTTTAAAAGAGCGGCTATGGCAGTACTCCCTAATTCTATACAATAGTAACTATATGATACTATACTTGGCAAGTGAGTGTATATACCTAGTGTCATCCACGAAGACGCGTGATTTTGTCAAAATTAGACATTAATGACATTGTAATAAGAACCACGGCACGCGTCATCGTGAATGACTCTACCTATAAAAGTTAACTAGTGCTAGCGGTACGCCAAAAAATGCTGCAAATGGTGTTAAAAGCATGAAATTCGGAACGATTGATTTTTAGGCCATGCGAATCAATTTGACCAGTAGCACGAAAAACAAAAAGGAGAGGAGTTATGTCGTAATCTTTTTTCTGTTTGGGAAAAAAAATGTTCTGAAACCTATCGTGTGTAGTATCTAATAAAAGGCTTACTAAGCCGGCCGGAAATTGGTAAAAGCCACTTGCGTAAATAACGAACCAATATAGACGCTGCTTAAACCATCTTTTTTTATTTTTTATTTATTTATTTATTATATCAATATTATATTGTGAAACAAACAGTCATACAAAGGGAAGGTTACAAATATTTTATATGTAATTATTACAGACCTATAGTTTCCAAAAGTCCTATACATATAAGAAATACGAGAAATGCAGCATATTACCGCAATTTTCAAGTATTTGTTTAAAATTACAACTAAATATCACACTAACAAAAATGTGTATTATATTTCTTACCTAAAAACTTGCATTCCTACCTATTTTGTTCTTCCTTGTACAATTTATAATAGATGACATAGGGACTCCTCTAAGGTTAATGGCATTGACTTGAAATTTGGTAGGACAAATGGAATACGATCAACAAAAAATGTAGTAGTCAGCATAAAAGTTTTTATTGAAAATTATTGTTTTAACAAAAACTTATTTTACGGTATAGATTAGTCTGGGTTAAATTATACCATAGCTGTGCTAACCAATAAAACATAATGGCTACCGTCCATTCATTCAGCTTATTTCAGAAATAAATCGATGATTTATTTATATTTAGGAACACAACACAAGATACAACAATATGATAGAAAACAAAATAAATAAAAACTACATAAATATACCTAACTATAAAAAAATACCCATCTAAGAGGTCCTCCTGCGGCATAAACCCAGCACACTGGCGGAATTACTCTCTGTACAGTCAGAGAAATTCGCTGGGAGAGGTAAGCGCCAGCTCTGGGCTCCTGAGGTCTCTATCAGCCGGGACGACAAGGCCCCCATGATGGCCCTCATGTCAGCCGACCAGGGACCCATTGTCTCCACTGCGAGCGCCGCAAACTCATAGTCTCTTAAAAGAGAAGAGTATTTGCTTAAACATAGCTGAGTTAGTGCGATTTTAATCATCATTTACATAAACGCGGGTAGTTGTGTGCCGGTGTCAGTTTCGTCGGGTAGTCGCGCGAACAGAGCGGCGGCGCGCAGTGCGCGTGTTGCAGCAGCCGCTGAGTCGCGTTGCTCCG
Source organism: Choristoneura fumiferana (assembly GCF_025370935.1). Lineage (NCBI taxonomy): Eukaryota > Metazoa > Arthropoda > Insecta > Lepidoptera > Tortricidae > Choristoneura > Choristoneura fumiferana. The sequence continues at coordinate 2,856,488 of NC_133482.1, read as the reverse complement.
AAGACGAAGGGCTACGGATTAGCCCGAAACATGTCGAGCTAAACTCGATTTAAGACGTGAGTTATCCGGGTCATTATATTTAATATCATTTACATAGTTTAGAGCATTCAAATGGAAGGCAGCTAAACGATTTTTATACTTGGACGCTGCACCAAACGAAGCCACGTCGCAGAGATAGAACTGAAATCGATGCGAAATAGCTAAAACGATTCTTAAAAGGAGAAGTTTTAATGCATTTCTGTTAATAATAGATGCAATTGTGCCTTTACGACGAAAAACTACAGTTAAATTCCGAGTTTGTTACAGTATGAATATTTTTAATGCATCATCATCATCATCATCATCTCGGTCTATATATACGTCCCACTGCAGGGCACAGGTCTCTACTGTTATGAGCACGGTTTTAAATATTTCACATTCAATATAAGCTTTACGGTGAAGGAAAACATCGTGAGGAAACCTGCACAAACCTGCGAAGCAATTCAATGGTGCGTGTGAAGTTCCCAATCCGCACTGGGCCTGCGTGGGAACTATGGCCCAGCCCTCTTGTTCTGAGAGGAGGCCTGTGCCCAGCAGTGGGACGTATATATAGGCTGGGATGGACATTCAATATCAGAATGGACAGATAAATAAATACTCAAATGCATATTAAACATCCAAGAGCCGAGAACAAACATAACATAACATGTCTGGAATAAAACAATTTTTTTTTTATTCGACTGGATGGCAAACGAGCAAGTGGGTCTCCTGATGGTAAGAGATCACCACCGCCCATAGACACCTGCAATACCAGGGGGATTGCAGATGCGTTGCCAACCTATAGAAGCCTAAGATGGGATACCTCAAGTGCCAGTAATTTCACCGGCTATCTTGCTCTCCACGCCGAAACAACAGTGCAAGCACTGCTGCTTCACGGCAGGATTATCGAGCAAGATGGTGGTTGCAATCTGGGCGGACCTTGCACAAGCACTACCACCTGCAAAAATAATTAAATACAAATAAAAAAGACATTTAGTAATCTACATATTAGGTAAGTAATTTTCAAACGATAGCTGTTGAGCCGTTCTTAGCTTTAATGAGTAAAAATGAAATACACGCACTCATACACATTAGGTACTCACATTTCACATTTGTTATAAAAGCAGGGTTATCTGATTGAGCTACACAAGTACTTTATACGAAAACATTAAGGGCGTCTTGTAGGCTTTTTTAAATCTCGATTTAAGGCTGACTGACAGTTCTTGTATGGATCTGACAGGATTTAAGACCACTTAAACCTAGATTAAAAAGCATGCAAGTGAACATAAATCTGACAGCTGGCAGTATCTTGCGGCCAGTGGTCAGGTGTAGAACGCTGAGTGCTTCTGTGCATAAGTGTAGGTACGTGAGTGTTTGAGCGAGCGGGTAAATTATACCTAAAAGTTATCCGATATAAATATTTACTATTTGGTATTATTGATATATTTACATTCTATAGCTCAGTATAGACTAGCAAGAAAAATCGTGCAAGTTGAATCAAATTGATATTCCATAAAGCGAACGAGTTTGTAGTAGCCAATCGAGCGCCGCATGTACAGTCGGCCCATGAAAATGATAAGCAACTTAAAACCATGTCACATTGACATTGAAAGAAAGAAAGAAAGGTTTATTTTGGCTCCATAAGTACCACCTAAAACTAAGACTAGAACTAGCACTAAAACTATGTTACTTGATGACACGGCAGGATACCAAAAAGTGTCTCCACTCAGCATGTGTTGCCGCATATTATATGCAGCAACGCTGGTTTTCTGTGGAGCCTAAACGTTAAATAAACATGTATGCATGAGCCAGTTCCTTTGCCCCAGTCAGACGGAGAAAAAAAAATTAAAACCATAGGCAAGGGAGAAGTGACGTGGCTCAGTGTAAAAGATAATAATACAAATACTGACAACCTATTTCATCACGGGTACCACTTGCCTTGATCTGGTTTAATTTGACAAAGTACTAAAGTTTTCAACATTTTCATGGGCCGACTGTACACGATTTTTCTTGCAGGTCTAAACCGGGCTTAAAGTTGTTATACAATAAAATACAATACAATGACTCTTTATTGAACACCAACACATAGTAAGCAACACAGAAAACATAGGTATATAGAAATTTAATCTATCTAGCTGATCCAAGTTTAATTCAATGAGAACATTTTTTTGTCAAAATACATAGCTTTCTTTTAGCAGTAAGTATACTGACATCATTAAAGTACTCAGTTAAGCAGTTAATGAATTGACAATTTCATTTAGGCCGTGTTGATGTTTTGTGTTAAAACATAAATTCCTTCAATTGACGTATTAACACTGTGCTCACTTCAACGTGCTAGAAGGCGGATACTTTTACCCGCTTTCCGCTCACGCCTCGCTTATCACAATGCTCCTAAGATTTAGAGCAAGACGCGAACCGCAAACTCGCGGCTACGTAACATACTGCGCGGGCGCGACAAGAGAGCGCATATTTCACTCAAGAAAGGCCACGTGTATAGCAGTAATATGTATCTTTGTTTAATTTATATACCGATAGATGTCGCTGTACGGAAAATTATACCACCCTGAATCGCGCTGGCGAGATTTTTCCTGACTAGTATATATAGGGTGTCAAAATGAAATACATTGTTATACGCCGAGCAACCGTTGTTTGATTTAAATTAAGGACAGCTAGCGGTTGAACACCACGTAAACTAATCGTACAGGCAAGTTTACGTTAAAGTTTGTGCATACATGTACAGGTCGTTACAAAAATACTCGTAAATCGAGAAGGGGGTAAAGAGTCTCTTATAAAGAGTATATTTAAAACATTTGATAATCACAGCATCACGACGGACTGGCCACAAAAAAACATTTCATTAATTTTTTCATTGATTGCAAACCCTAGCCAGTTTTCGCTCCTCTTGCTATGCTATGTTAGTTATTATGTACAAAATGTTAAGATATGAACGGATCTGTGACATACACACGTAGGGCACTTAAGACATTCTAAAAACGGTAAAATGGGTCAAATTCTACCGTTTAGGAGATATTTTGACTTTTTGTAGATGTTGATGTATACATTTCATTTTTGATTCTAAGCAAGTTCTGCCTTAAAGCTCAATGCATGGAAAGTAGAATATGAATGCTTTAATTTTATTTTTGTTAAGATTGTTTTTTTTTGAATTTTTTTGTATTTTTTATTTCAATTCCAAATTTTTTGTTACTTTTACGGTCATCCCGTAAAACCTATATCGAAAACACAAACTGAAATATAGATGCACAGAAAAACCAGAAAAATAAGACCAGCGCTGGGAATCGATTCCAGGTCCTCGGCATTTTTATTTTTGTTTCCATAATCGGTTATAGTTCGTATTATGCTGGTCACATTATTTTTACATTTGACATTTCATACTGACACTTTAGTATCTTGGTATAATAAAAAGGGTATACAAATTTTGCTATGCTGATTGGGTATTTATATACATACGGCCGTAAAAATATACATTTTAACATGAATACTTTGTATGGATCCCGCGTAGGTTCGACTCGATCTTGACTGCTTTTTTCAAGTAGCAAGAGTAGCAAAGCAAACCGACGATTAAATTAAGGCCTCAAAGTGCAAGCCCCGCTAAAGAGGCAATCCTTCACGCTAGCTCCAAGGTAATACGGGATTTTCCTCGTGAAATTAAAAATACATTTGTGCTGTTTGCAACGCTCGCCACGCTCATAATTCTTTGAGGTTCTTTATATGTTTTTGAGTCAAAGTATAGCTGTAAATTTTGTTACATTTAGTAAATCGTCAAAAAATACATATTTGAATTAAATATAGTTTAAATTGAAATTAAGAAAATCGGCTAAGGCTGAATGAACTCGCGGATTGAAGGTTCTTCACAATGTGGGTTTATATAAAAATTCAAAATAAATGCTGTGGTGGTCTAGTGGTTTGACCTGTGGCCTCATCGTGGGTTCAAATTCTGGCTCGCATCTTTGAGTAAGGTAAAAGTCGAGTGCTCGTCACTGTCCCAATAGTTAGAGGTGACAGCAGTACCACTGCCATGAGTTTACAGTGACCCTACTCGATAGCGACAGCGTAAATTATTTGTATGGAGAATTGTACAGCGCCTCTATAAATAATTTACGCTGTCTCTACGAGTACGGTCACTGTAAGCTCATGGTAGTGGTACCGGGTGTCATTTATTGGGCATTAGCGTTGGGCACTAGGACATTACTATACTACATTACTACTTACTATATTTCATAAGATATATTTTTTAGCTTTTTAAAATTTATTTAAAAAATATTTATTTATGGTTATACATTCTTTTTTTGGGTCGCCTACTTGCAAAATTTCAACTTAATCGGGCCTGTAATTTCGGAGCAAATAGTTTGTGACAGACGGACAGACAGATATACGATACGAGAGACCTTACTGAGGTAAGTATGGTACGGAACCCTAAATCTACTCGTAATAACGGACTTGGATAAAATTTGGCACAAAGATAAATTAATTATAAACTAAGTAAAAAAAAACCGGCCAAGTGCGAGTCGGACTCGCGCACCGAGGGTTCCGTACAAATTATTAAAAATATTTTATAATATGACGTAACTAAAAATTTACGCTTTTCGCAATTTTTCCTTTATCTGTGCTATTAGACATTGCTTCGTACCAAATTTCAAGATTCTGAGTTTACGGGAAGTACCCTGTAGGTTTTGATTCCTTTGCGAGTGTCGAAAATTTGCAGCATAAACGGCTGTATCTTTTGATTGCGTTGGCTTAGAAGTTTGATTTTTTCATAGCTCTAAGGGACAGTAGACCTGAGTATTTAATATGAATTTCAGCTTGATACCTCCACGGTTTCCTGAGAAAAAGGGCCTTGACAGACAGACAGACGGACAAAAAGTGATCCTATAAGAGTTCCGTTTTTTTCCTATTGGGGTACGGAACCCTAAAAAACTATTTATCCCGTAAAATTGCAAAGTTCCCGCGGGACAGCGATAAAAGAATCCTCGACAGAAGTCGCAGGCAAAAGCTACTAGTAGTAAAGTCCTTATAAATTCATAACCCATCCTATTCACACTCCGTCACGTCCGTAAACATTGTGCAATGATTTTTCTTTCCATTCCTTTTCTCTCGCTTCCTGTTTCTTTGTGCCAGCTTCGTTACTTTTGGACGTTCCTTTTGTCAGTGTACTAAAGACGTTTTTGTTCTTTGTGTACAATCTGTGACAATCTTATCTGCTCGTAGATTGCGTTTTGTGTATCAGGGTTAAGGGAAGATTGGCCAAATGCGAGTTGGACTTGCGCATCGAGGATTTCGTGCAAAGTATGTATCTATGAATAGCAGTGTTAGCAGAGCTCCTTTCCTATGTAAAATGTACCAATTATCCGCTCCGTGACAGGTCTCAGATTGATTTTGACGCTTTTTAACTCACGGTATCAACATTTGGGCAATAACTACAAAGTGACACTACTACACTATTTACCTACACATAAAAACCGACCAAGAGCGTGTCGAACACGCCCAAAATAGGGTTCCGTAGCCATTACGAAAAAATTAAGTAATATTTTTCTATGGATTTCGTATTTTATACGGAATCTTCCAAGTTTAGGTATATTTTATACCTTAGGCTGCTATTTTACTCTTAAACTACTAATAATTCTCAAGTAAACTTAGCTGTTATAGTTTTCCTTGCAAGTTTGATATACTTACTACCATCCTGAATTTTTTCAAAATTTTCCACCCATCGGTTTAGATTTTAGAGGGGGGGGGCGCCCAATTGTAATGAAAGTTTGCACTTTAAAGTTGAATATTTCGCAAACAAATCACTGAATCGAAAAATCTAATATTTTTAAAAGACCTATCCAACGCTATAGGGTTGGATGAGAAAAAAAAGATCACCCCCACCTTACGTCTATGGGAGGTACCCTAAAAAAATATATTTTCTATTTTTTTATTGTACCATTTTGTCGGCATAGTTTATATATATATCCGTGCAAAATTACAGCTTTCTAGCATTGATAGTTCCTGAGCAAAGCCGCGGACGGACAGACAGACAGACATGGCGAAACTATAAGGGTTCCGTTTTTGCCATTTTGGCTCCGGAACCCTAAAAAGCACCCCTATTTTTGCGCCGGGGTTTAAAAATTCGATCAATTGGCCCTAGCGTAAATTGTAGCGGCCATCTTGGTTCCAGTAATGCTATTGTCTAGATGCAGCAGACCTCTTAATTAGATCGAAGAAGCGAGGATGTTAGGTGATACGGCACACCGAGCGGAAGCGATAGCGGCAAACCGATTTGTTTCATGATATGTTAGAATTTCATGACCTTTTGAAATGTTCATGATATGCAAATTCATGACCTTAATACTTGTTAAACGGTGAGATTTTCTGGACTACCAATTGTAAATCATCAGGCCTAGCGTTCTGGCGGATTTTGGCGTGTATATATCCGTGCAAAACGTCTAGCATTGATAGCTGACAAAGCCGCGGCCCACAGACACCGGGACCGGGTCGTTTTGGCCCGAACCCTAAAAAGCACCCCTATTTTTGCGCGGTTTAAAAATCCCCTAGCGTAAATTGTAGCGGCCATCTTGGTTCCAGTAATGCTATTGTCTAGATGCAGCAGACCTCTTAATTAATCCAGACTAAGGCGGGCCTCGTCAATGTTGGCGATACGGCACACCGTGGGGATTAGATAGGATCAGAGTTGTATCAAGTGTGTTGAAGTTTCTTGACCTTTTTGTTCATGATATTCAAATTCATTTAATCTGCGAGAGCTAGAGGTCGCATTTTCTGGACTACTAATTGTACATCATCAGGCCTACGCGTCTGTTCCAGACGAATTTGGCGTGTTGCCTGTGCACAACGTCTTTGGTGGCTGACTAGACCGGCCACGCAACGGACCTTGTGTTGAGACCTGATACGTATTTTCTGTTATAACCGCCTTATCTGTGTTTCCTGTACTGCTTACTATTTAGTGTTTGCAATAAACTCATATATTTAAGCCTTTTAGCATGAAAGCACACACACACACACACACACACACACACACACACACACACACACACACACACACACACACACACACACATTCAAACTTGTGCATTTAAGTCTGTATTTAATTTAAAGAAAGGACTAATGAAAATCAATGTTTATTACTTAACAAACACTTTAATCATATAACAATAATTTATCAAAATAACACAATCAACTAGTCTATCATCTGACATGTTGTCCATATAAACTAATAAATCAGCTTCAATTAGTATCATAATTTTAACTGATATGGTAAATTGTGAACAGTTTACTGAATCAGCCTTTTTTGGAAATTCATGACAATCCGCAACTGCTTTTCGTGAAGAGCAAATATTTCATACAACTTTTCATAAATTAAAAGTTGTATGAAACTTACCCGATATTTTTTCTGGTAGATGTAGAGTCAAGTGCAAAAATATGTATCTATTCCAACCACTCAAAAATGTAGGTATGTGCTAGACAGTACATTGTTTTGTTTTAAATTTTATGTTTCACTAAATAATTTTAGTGATCTCGGCAACCTGATGTTGTGAATCCCAAATATGAGACTGTAAACGATTTATAACCTTTATTTTTAATAAACCTTTTTTACATTTTACTTTTTTATGTTACCACAGCCTTATTACGTCGGAATAAGAATCTGTGGTAAGTACATATATTTGGAGGGTTAAATAAGTCCATATTTTTGCACTCGACTGTACCATCGCAAAAAAGTATAGAGGTTCTCGCCACTGTTCGTTATTTAGCCGAGTAGGTTTCCCACACCTATCGACGCAGAATTGCCTTTAGCCGATCAAAAAATGCTTTATGTCCATGCAATAACAGCGAAAAAGACGTTTTTCCGTCGGCAAACGTTTTGCTTTTATTGAGTGAAAATAAATCGTTTTTTGATCGGCTTTGATTTCGCGTCGATAGATATGGGGAGATCCCTATGCATACTCGTGTAGACCTTGACTAATCTAAAATGACGTGCCCTACCACCGCATTTACGACATGAGCAAATTTAAATACGGGCGGCGTACACACATAAATGTAAGTACCAGGGCGACGGCTTGCTCGGGTTAAAATTCGAATCATAAGCGTTTTCCCAGAGTTACTCGTTTAAAAGTATTATTAGATTTTAGATTGTTATGGGTAATTTAGTTCCTCGTTAGATTCAGGCGGTTATTGTAAGATTTGCTGTCTAACTAGTCATAGATAATCAACTGGTTTAGTTGAGAGGCACGTCTTTTTAGCTTAGACAAGCTCTAAATATTTTCATTAATTACAACCACGATTATGAGCAGTAGGAAGTGGATGAACAATCCCTGTTTGCGACTGTAAGTATCGTCTAAAATTATGACTCTAATTAACGCAAAACAACTTCCTAGAAACAAAGATGGTAATTGAAAAAACATAATTTTGAAATAGTAATTTATCAGTAGGTATATTTCGAATTAAAATATAAATATACATTTTAAATGGAACAAAAGAATAGCAAAATAACTACCTATTTCATGTCAAAGGAACCACAATTTTAAAAATTAACACAAACAGTTTATTCTAACAGGAAATTGTACAATCATTTAAACTGTTGCCATTGCAAAAGTTATAGGACAACGTAACAATATTTTTCATAAATAATTTTCGTGCCTAACAAACCATCTGTAAAGAGAATTTCACTGTTTTTTTGGTTTCGTAAGTAATGAAGACAAATTGCATATTTTAAAACAATAATGTATAGTTTAAATACCTACGATAATCTGATTTAGATATTTTTGTAATGGCAACTCGTCACATAAATTTAAATAGTTTCAAAGAGAACAAGACATCTACATACCTTAAGATGGAAATACCCATTAAGTAGTATTTTCCCAAGAATTTTCGACAACACATATTTTCTGGCGATTATTTTTACTTTACTACAATTAATTTAATATACATGGCATTATCATCATTTTAATATCCTACATAAAGCTGATTGATTCTCTTTTTAATTGCATAAATGTTGTTTTTTTTCGCAACTATCGCTAATGAAAAATATAGTTAGCGCCTCCGATTTTTCTGAATAACTAGTTCACACAAGCTGCAAAATCATGATAAAAATACCAGGATCCTTTTGAGTGCCATAATTTTATAAGTCGTAATGTTTGTCATAATTATTGTTAGTGATAACTTTTTTTCCCGCTGCGCTGAAACCGTACATTTTTCATAATTTTTTAAATGGTCATCATGTAGAACTCTATAGGTTAGGTTAGGTTTGTTTTATAACAATTCTGAAAAATAAATGGTTTCAGAGAAAAAAAGAGTTATGTCAAACATTATATTATGACAGACCTTTCGACCAGTCGATATAGACCCTAAAAATACCATCTAGTCTGCATAGAAATATCATGCAAACTTTGTCATAATTTATAAACTGTTTCATCAACCGTTAGACGGGTGTAAATTTAACTTTATCTGCGTATGTGACAACAATCAAATATCGCAATTAAATTAGATACTTAAGACCAATAATATAATTTCATTTAAAACCAATGAAGCATCAGTCACTTCAAAATTAACTATCGTATTAATATAATAATATTAGGGGAAAATAATTCGTTGTATTTGTACATATTTGTTAACCAGCACGCCTTGCATAACCATAAACATTAAAATTAGGTTATTTTCATTTAATCATTGATAATAATAGAACCAATGTGAAATATAGATTTCCTTAAAGCGGACGGTTTTAAAAATGAAACACTAATACCTACTTGCAGGTAGAAAACTTTTGCTGCAGTTAACAATAAAGCAGCGTTTCCACCAAAGATGTGCGAGGAACGTGTTTTTCATGAACCAATAAAATAAATAAAAATAAACATCACGGGACACTTGACACCAATAGAAACGCTTCATTTACGTCTCCTCGCACAGCACATCTGTAGTAGAAACAGCTGAGCGTAGCGAGGAGAGGTAAATTAAGCGTTTCTATTGCTTCATGAGAAACACATTGCTCGCAACACATCTTTGCACATCTCTGGTGAAAACGGAGCCTAAAATAACGTTTTCATCTCTCCTGTTCGGAAAGTTTAATTTTCATGGGTAGATAGCCGGGTGGAAAATTGAGTTTTCATCTCTAGGGTGGAAAGTATTTTTTTTTTAAATTTCGATTATCTACGGAGTCGAAGATAATTGAGTTACGTCAATGAAACTTTTTTTTCACGTTTCGGCATGGCCATCTAGATGCACGTCGTGACCAAGGAGCTTATATACAACACTGAAGGTTGAACGCCGAACATCCGTTTGAAACAAGAAATTCCTTATTACGTCACGAACATATTCGTGAAATGTGAAAGAAAGAGATGGAATATATAAATAAGTAATAAACGTCAAACTTCTTCGTTCGGCGTTCCACTTCCAGTTTTGTAGGTATATAAGCTCCTTGGTCGTGACCAACTCGATTTTTTTTTATAGTCGGCCGTGGCAAGTGGCCAGGTCGAAAAGGTACCGTTGAAGGTTGGATACCTATAAGTAAATTCAATTTACTGAATACTGAAATTCAATTTATTATTATTCTCATTTTTTTGTACTAGGTATTTTACTTTCCTCACAGTCGAAATTAAAAGTAGAGTGTCTAACTCGGGTGAAATTACCCATTTCCCCTCGAAATATCTCAGGTGAAATGGGTCACTTTCCACCCTTGGTTATCAATCTACTATATTATTACATGATGATTTTAAGCGTGCTTTTCCAACCATAGGGCAATGCAACCCCGCAAGAATCGGCGTGTGTCCAAAAATAGTCGTTGTTTGTGTTTCTGCTAATAAGTAAGAGCTTTTTAAGTATAGGAATCTATTTTGATGCCTACCCAATAATTTAAATACTTAAAACTTTATTACCAACAGAAAATCAATTTTCCAGTGATAATTTTATTTTATTATAGTCAGTTTTACGGTGGAGTATATTTGACATGATAGAAAACGATTCCGAAATTTGCATTGAGATGATTGAACACATCAGGAGTATGTCGCGTGAGCTCGGGAATATCAAAATCTCTGATTTTTGACAGACAGCAACCCCGGGGTTTCCAACACAGATGCGAAAAAACGCAATTTTACACTGTGTATAAAAATTACGTCATTTTTTACGTCATACGCACCAAAAGTTCGCGCCCTGCTATTTAGTAACTCAACTCAATTTTAAAGAGTAAAACAATACTCATAACAGTTACGATAATTTATTTCTCTATTATTTTGCTATCCGACAAGACAAGCCATTTGATGCATATTTGGAACTATCTCGACATGTATTTACACTATCAGTTCGTTATAACTACCTGCGCGTACGCTTACATTAACATTATAAGATTCCTGAGAAATCTAAATACACACAACAATTAGATAGAAAAGTTAATCGGTGAGAATATTCCCATATGACATCGTATTTAGGTAAACTACGAATTATTTTAACAAAACCTTTTTATGAAAAAACTTTGAAGTATTATTCGTAATGACCGCTGAGAGAATCCATACATTAGTACTCTTATCATGTTTTTATCTAGATATTTATTCCACCATAAATTCTTGAAAATTACTACTTATTTCAGTGTTCATTGAAAATTTAATTTACTATGGAAACATTCTAATCGAAGAACTAGATATATAGAGTTAGAAATTCCAAAATAGACGTATGTTATAAGGAAGGCTACGTGAAAGATATAGTAGCCTGAATCGCAATGAAATCGATTGAGCAATTTTCTTGAAATGTTCCAAGGCTCCAAGTTTTGAAGTAAACATAATTTAAAAAGGTTTTCTAAGTTAGAGAATGGAATTTTCTAAAGCGTTTACTGTAAAGGGATAAATATTAAGTAGGAATTATGTAAATGAAGAATGTATCGCATAATTTCATAATTTAAACTAAAATGGAAATTCCAAATATAAATTCAGAAACTTCGAAATCACGTAGTCTATCAGTAAACGTGAGGTTTATTTTGAATAGAGAAAGCTAAAAGTGAGTTAGGTTTATTATCTCGTCAGTTTGATCTCAGTAAAATCTTTATTCGTCAAAATAGAACCAGTAGCTTAGAACCTTCAGTTAAAGACATTCTTATACTGTATATTTAAAATTAAATGTTAAAATTACGATTTCAAAAACGTCAAGCACATCCTACATCGTCGTATTGAAAATTTTAGAAAATCTAAAAGTTTATTTCGCCGAGAAAAGCGTAGAAAATTTTCTAAATTAAATAAATTCGAAACTAACTTGGTCCAAATTCAGACAGAAGTGTTTGCTTTTGAGTCAGAGAGAGTAATTTGTTTTGCTGAATGGCAGCAACGTCGTAGGATGAAAATATGAACCTATAGGTTGTAATAAAATTAGTGCAATTAGTTAATTATGTTTTACAAATGTGAACCTCAGATAAAACGGTATTTTTCTTGTTTGAAAGAATTTTCGGTTTCTGTGTGACTAGGTACTTACCAAGATTTGATCAAATTTTGTGACCAGATACCTTTTTACTCTTTAAACAAGCCAATACCATTTAGCTGATGTGACAAATCGCTATCTAATGGAAACATTTTTGTATGTTTATTCGGCCGTTACCCCCTTAAAAATATCGACATAAAAGGCTACTTTATGATTTCTTTAAAATTTGATGTAGTTCTTAGTTTTAGTTTATGGCAGATGTTAGTGTGACCGAATAACCACCGCTTACATTTTAAACTATCTACAGGTACGATAAAATAAAGTAATCTAAATAAATAAGGCTTAATGGCAGTACATCTATAAAATGTGTTTAAGGTGCCTACAAAATAATAAATGGAGTTCCGATCTGATACACCACGCTTCTACTATGTTTAGTACAAATGTTCGTTTTTGGTTAGATTTGTATTTGAATAAAAACTGTTAAAGTAGGCACCTCACAAGCTACGTCTTACACTTTGACTAAGCCTCTAACAACTAAAAATAATTGCATAATGCTATTTACACAGCTAACTTACGTGCTTTCCCATTTATTTACTCTAAATATTTTCAATTATTGTGATTAAATATATTTTTTTATAATAATTTCGTATAAAATCACAATAATTCTTTGTATTTCCGTGGTACGCTATTGAACACTTGTTACTTGAACATAATTATTTATGCCTACATAATTTATTTACAAACCACTAATTAAAATCAATAAAATTTATTGATACTGCATTGGCGTTATCTACAATAAACTTTCTAAAAAATAAGTCGCGGCTCCTTATATTTTACCATTAATTGTTGTTTGTGCTGATCAATAGTTCCTTAAGCATTTTGCAATTTTTGCTCTCCAATAATGAAGGTAATATTGCCTAATTATTTTGGACTACGCAGTTTAGTTTAGTTTGAGTTAGTCTATAGTTTTTGCGCCGTTAAAGATTGTATTTTAACACGAGTATTTTTTTATTTATAAGGAGATTCGTTAGAAATATTTCTATGGCATTAATATGTCATAAAAACATAGTTATAACTTTGACATAATATTAAAAATCTTAAGCAAGCAAGTTTTATTTCAGTTGGTACTGTTAAGGTTGGAGTGACAATTTGTGTTGAATTCTTCTGAGTACGTCTTAACATAAGTTTGAAGTATGCAATTGTTTAAAAGAACTATTAATTAGTACAATCCAAATTATAAAAATAATTTCAAAATTAATTATACATATAATTTCTATAAATAGCAATATAATCTATGGATGTAATATCGTACAGATGTTGCTCAGCACATCATTATGGCACGTTACTGTTTTACATCAAAAACTTTTGATAAGTAATTAAACATGGCATAACGTAGCAGACAGTAACTTTCATAAAATTATTGACTTTTTGTTCTTGAATCAATGACTTGAGACATAAACTTTCATAAAGCTTTCACGGTCTTTCTTGTTGTTTGTTCAAGAAGTGTATAAAACAATAACTTTTTATACCCGACATACATAATTATTTATTTTATTTTCAAATAATTATACACTTCATCATTTTAACTCTCACGCCGCTCCGTTTCCCATTTAGAGTTGGCGGTTACTTAATATTTATTTCAAAAATAAATAAATAAATTATCTGTTCAACATCCCAGATAGTGTATCTACGATATGAGAATATTTTTGACATCCAACAATTTATAGTTTACGAGTCCAGCCATCATTCGGGCCGCGTACTTGTAATATTTTGCTTACGATTTGTCACTGCTCTAGCTAAATAATTATATTTTTTATGTGGGTAAATTAGACAGACAACAAAAAATACCGTAACAGCACTTACAGCACTTATAAAACAAGCTCACGCTTGCCTTATTCTTGAATTATATAATTTACTATACTTTTTCTACCTAATCTTTTACATCTGCCTCGAGGCTTTAATACGAGCTATATAGGAATTTGAAATAGAGGAAAGTTTATAGGAAGAAGTAATGTTTTTATAATTTCTCAATGAGATTTCATTGAGCGGACACTTTTATAACGCTTTTTTTTATGCCATTTTTAGCTTTGATAGTTCACAATTTTATTATATTAAGCTAATATAAGTCTTTGTTTTGATTTGATGTCGTAAAATCATCATTGAATGATGATTAAAACCGGAGACCAAACAGTCTGATGTGCTGTGAAATACGATCGCGTTCACCATTTCTCTCTGTCAAACGTGTTGAAGTATTTTGAACATGAAACAACCGCGAAACTCACTCATTTTAAAATGATAACACAGAGGTAGGCGTCCACTTATCCGCATCGTACGCTTCGGACGTATCGGATTTGTTGCTTTTTATACAAATGTGCGATGTTTACGATGCGGACAGGTGGACGCACTTATATGAGTTTCTATACAAAGAATACTACGATCCGTTGCGTGCGATGCGTCCGATGCGTACGATACCGACAAGTGGACGTTTACCTTTAAAAAACGGCGACGGCACGGAATCGCCGTGACGCACCGTATGCGCACCGTTTTTATCGCATTCTCTCCACACTGCTGCTTAAAATACGGAATCGCAGTGACGTGTCGTAAACTTGAGGTCTTTGCCAAACAAAAATCGTGACGTTTACAGCACGTCACTGCGATTCCGCACCGTTTGCGTATTTTAAGCAGCGGTGTGGCCGCACCTTAACGGATAACTTACGTCTGAAATCGAGTTTAGTTTGACATGCTTCGGGCTAATCCGTAACCCTTCTAACAAAAAACAAAACATAAAAAAATGACGATGAAAACGCGGGTAGTTGTGCGCCGGTATTAGTTTCGTCGGTAGTCGCGCGAGTAGGGCGGTGACGCGCAATGCACGTGTTGCAGCAACCGCCGAGTCGCGTTGCTCCCAGAAGAAGGGTTACGGATTAGCCCGAAACATGTCGAAATAAACTCGATTTCAGACGTGAGTTATCTTTATGTTATCATTTAAAATGGTGTTGAAGTAGAAAGATATGGTGAATGCAAATTGCGAATACCCGCGCGTTGAACAAACTGGCCATCGCGCATTCTACAGGGTGGTTTTTTCACACTTGCTCGTAAACAGTCTCGTAACAGGCAGGCTACCTTGGTTGCAACCCCCCCAATAAAGCCCTCGACCTTTTGTTCTTGTCATGAAACCCAAGGACGGTAAATGAGTCATTGCGCTTACTAATAATGCTGCGCGCGCTGCAGCTGCGTACGACATGAACCACACGGACTGCAGGCGCACGCTGCGGGGGAGCTTGTGTCGGCTTGCTTGGTATCGGCCATTTAAAAAAAAATGTCTCACAAATATACAATTTTACCCGCAAATATCATGAAAAACATTGTATGTCGCACGGGCGGTTCTGGAAATACAAACATCGACTCATTAAAGCCCTCAGTCATCGACTTCGGGCTTCTAATAGAATCTCGTTCGTAATTCCCCACTTACCGCCCTTAAGACACAATGTACTATTAGCGCGCTTAAAGACAGTATATATATTCACATGACAATAATCCTAGCATTGCTAAGATAACGTATGTCATGTATCACATGCAAGAACTAAGCAGGTAGAAGTCTAATCTCATGAGTTTTCACACACAAAAAACAGTGGTACTTTGATCCTTATCTTCACAAAAAGGAACTACCTTTTTCATTTAAATAACACAGCCTGTTATATCCTCCAAATCTACATTCCAATTGGTCGTCCCTCTTTTGATATACATTAAAATAAATTAGAAACCTTGAATGACGTCATAAGCCTCCAAAGAGGACATGGTGAGATAGATAAGCCAAAGGGAGAATAGGAAGATGGAAGTGCAGATTTTGATTCCTCGAGGGCCTCCTAGTTCACCGCCTATGGATTTTCGTCTTCTGAGGACCAACACGAGAACTGCGACGGCTGCTTCGGAGCAGAACATTGTGACGCTGAAGGCAAGGCTGTGAAGGAATGGTTTATTAATATAAAAAGTTGAACGACATGATACATTGTAATAATACGTGTCTTTAAAACCAACTCCAAAACTAAGAGAATCTAAAGAAGAAGCACTAAGCTATCGGAATTATTAAAAACCATAAACTTATCGTTATTGTCTTGTCTTTTAGTTTTGGCATTGGATACAGGAACAGCGATGACGAATTTGCAGCGATGAGATATTTAAAAGCATTTTGCAGTCATAGAAATGTAGGATCTATGAAAAAATACTGTTCAACGCCTTGTCTAAATAAGTATTTCTAAAATCAATCTAGAACAAGTCAGCAGATGGCTCAATTGTATTAGTCTGTAACACTTTTTCATTTTGATTCAAGATTACGAGTGTGATCACATCTTCGACGCAGTACACTTCAAACATCGATAATGTATTGAAATATTTGTCAATCATATTTACACGAGTGTTTAGTCGTAATCGAACCACCTGCAAAAACCACACTAAAGTCTAAAATAAAACTACCGAGCAAGAATGAAGACCAGCGTCGGCTGTAAGTTGGGACTGGGACTGCAAGTTGGGGCCATTTCGTGACAGTGGTCTCTGTTTCCGTTTTCTTTTTTAAAAATCCTTAAATGTCAAGGACAAATGTTTTTCCTTCTTCTCTTTTAAAATGACGTTACTGGGGTTACATAACTATTTGAATATCGAAAATTCAAATACCTACGGTTAAAATGTCGATGTTCAAAATATCTAAAATAGGAAAATTTCCGTTCGACTGTATAGAAATATCGAAAATTAAAATAACGAAAGTTTATATTGTCGAATGGTAAGATAACATACGTCCAATATATCGAAAATCTAATTATCTACAAAAGTGACATCGAAAGATATAAATATCGAAGTACAAAGTATCGAAGTACATAGTATCGAATGAACAATCACGTGACAGGGTCAACGGAGCTCCACGAACGCGGAGCTCCTATTCCGCCCAATTAAGGCGCATCGCGCCTTGACGCAATATTAACCTAAATTAAGTTATTGAACATTATAGACTTTTCAGTAAAATAATGAATCACCAAAAATATTTGGTTCGGTTAGGTTGGAACTGTGACCACAACAACTAAAAATGACTAGGTTACCTAAAATAAATTTTATTAAGAGAAAGGAGCAATGAATAAAGCAGACTTATGTATGATATTTTAATTTTCGACATTCAAATATGTTGAGATTTGTTTATTTATTTATTAATGGTTGTCGACATTTTTACTCATTCGATATTTTAATCAATTGAGATTTCAATCATATACATTTTAACCATAGGTAAAACAACTTTCGATATTGTGATACAATCGATATTTTAATTTTCGATATCTTGAACATCGACATTTTAACGGTAGGTTTTTTAATTTTCGATATTCAAATATATAACCGTTACTGGAGCTATTATATTTTCAGAGCTGGTATGTTTTACTTATGCTCTACTTACTTGCCAGGGTCCACTTCGAACTTCTCCCCTTTGCTCCAGTGCACAATGGCCGCAAGCGTCCAGGCTACACCAATGCCTAAGAAGACGTTCACAGCGTTGGATCCCGTCACATTGCCGACCGATGCGTCCGCATACTGGTCCTGGCAAGCTGCTACCTTGCTGGCAAATGTGTCTGTTGGAAAAAAAATATGTTTTAGTAAAGATTCTCTTAAAAAGGTTGGCCTACGAACAAATAGGTCACCTGATGGTACGTGAGCACAACCGCCCATGGACGTGCAAGATTAAGACTAAGATAGGATACCTTATGTATGTGTCAGTCATTTCACCAGCTGCCTTACTGTACTCTGGTAGACTGTAGCCCAAGAATCGCTGTTTGTCCGCAGGATTGATGAGCCGATCTTAATGTTATAGATGTATTAATTATGGAATACGGAACATATTCATAATTAGTAATTACCAAATTTCAAAACACATTTATCAAATTAGTTTCTTCTATCTTGACTAACTTCTAAAATACTAATAATAGCTGTACAATAACGTTTAAGTATCTTGGGTTCTTAGATGTGGTGTTAATTTTGTCTGCAATCAATAGATGGTGTTATCTGAGCGAAAGTTGTGCATTGAAAATGCTACTGTAAACTTCATTCTGGCTATATTCCAAGATTGTAAATAAATGTTTCTCGTGTAAATATTTCTAACCTGGGCTTAGCCGATGGTTAAAGCTAGTAAATTAACAATAATGCTTTTGTTGAAAAGGTTTCTTGATGAATACTCACCCGGTATGCTGGTGCCAAGAGCTACAAAGACGATGGCTGTTACAGAATCTTTGATCCCCAGGGTGCAGCCGAAGTGGGAAGCCACGTCACCAATGACAGCGGTGACGAGACCGATGCAGACGATTGATATGACGAAGCAGACGTAGCCGCCGCCGATGTCTTGAATGAAAATGGCAATGATAAAACAACGTAGGTACAGGTTAAATAATATCAAGATTCTTAATTGTCAACCAATTAGGTAGGTAGGTAGGTAAAAAGGTTGCCTGGAAGAGATCGCTCTTAAGCGATAAGGCCGCCTATTGCTTAGCTTGTAATTTTCTCTGTGTGCCTGTTTTCTGTATCGCTTACTAATTTCTGGTGTACAATAAAGAGTAATTGTTTGTATTGTATTGTGTAAACTAAGGGGCTGTTTCACCATCCATTGATTAGCGTTAACCGACGGTTAAATGTGATGCCGTCTCCGTCTATTCGAACAAAACAAATAGAGACGGCATCACACCTAACCGCCAGTTAACACTAATCAATGGATGGTGAAACAGCCCCTAAATTGTTGAAATTGTTGAAATCCCATTTCTATCTAATTAAACTAAATGCCGCTGTAAATTGAACTCATTACTTTATTTCAATTCTTATAACAGTCAAAGACGAATGATACACAGTAATAAAATTATCACCGATTGGACTTAGATACTTAAATACTCAAGTTTGATCAAATTCAAGGAAATGTTTGAAATATTAAAATAACTGGGTTTTAAACTAACAGAGTACGTTAGCTAACGACAATTTACATGAAAACTAAGTGCGACAAGTCAATAACATAACCAATTGAGTTAGGTATTAGGCATTTGCTACACATACTTTGGGTTGTAGACAGTGAGTTTAGAGCTCTCGATATTTCAACTCATCTACTAACGCCACTAACACAGGTAGACGTTACCCACGCAACGCCACTGACATGTATTTAACCGAGAGTCATTTAAAACTGATTTAGTTTTAAATTAAAGCAACCAGAAAAAAGCCAGTAAAGAATTTCCACAAAGCATTTAATCGGCAGGAAAATGCTACAAAAAGGAACACAAAAACGCAAATAGGCAGCTCGATACGTTTATTGCACCCTAGGGACCTGCAAACCCAGATTACTGTCTCAATTTAAATGTCGCAACACATGTACCCGGGGACAAATGAACACAACTCACGCCTCGTAATTGCGTGTATTTTATATTTGATGATCTAAACGAGGTCTTGCGATTTTAACGGGACATTTCATTTAGATTGAAATAAGTCTGAGTAAATTTAGAATGTTCATAAAGTGTTGAAATTTAATCACAAATATCACAATCTCTTAAATCATAATTGTTACAAAAAGAGTAAATCGTCCAGCATTATTTGAGCTAGACCTGGGAATATTGATTTTGTATAACCTAAAACAATTTCACTCTGTCTAATCTTTTTCCACATGTATCAAGATATCATTTATTTCACGTAAGTCAAAGTCAAAGTCAAAATATATTTATTCAATTTAGGGTTTAAGGTGTCTAGGGCTGTCCTGTTGATGGATACAACAAGCTACTCATTCAAGTCTGCTATTTATTATCTTTTAACTATTCGGTCATCAGCTTATTGAAGTTCGTAAGAACATCATCTATTTTCCGTAACAAAAAAGCACAATTCATTAGTCATTAGGATAATCTTGAAATGACTCGAAGTGTTTCCCAAGGTACCGTATTGGGAGCATTCAGATATTTTCCACACCAAAATGCATTGATTGTTTATTGACATGCGTACCTGTAGGCGGTATGAGAGCAAATATGATTTTCCAGAAAAGGGTGACCACGTGTAGAATGTAGTCTGAGACCGATGGTGGCTCGTCAGGGTCATCAGAACCTGGAATATAGACGATAATTAGTATGTTGGCAAGAGTATAACTGTAACAGCGGCTTTAATTTCATTCGGATAGCTTTTTTAGCCTCAACCCTGTCATCCTTTTAGCAAGTGCACGAAATAGAAAAAGTAATTAGTAAGAGTTCGTGTCTTGGGTTTACTAGTTTGTCGTATTCCATGTATGCGCTTGACATTCTGTTACAGACACATTTCTATTATGATCATGGAATAATACTGGTGTACCTTTAAATGTGATTTTTTAAATTTGGCACATAACGTTGCCGCTGATAAATATTTCTACATAGTTCTGGTTTATAATACGAGTAACTCGTCAATAATTTGTGGAAAGTTCTAGAATACCTCGGCTTTTCAGCCGATCGCCAATGAACGTGCCTGAAACTTTTATGAGTTTTTAACTTAGCTAAGACTTTTACTAATGGATTTTAAGTTGCTTTTTGTGGAGAAAGAAAACAATAATGTTTTTCTGAGTTTCTGATGCAGTGACTATGGTTGTTTTGTTTATTAAAGCCGTGACGGATCTAAATTGCTGTGCTCTACAGTGTACATAATTGATCTCCTAGTTTATGCCACCTGTAAAACCATTATGTGCAATAAAGTCGTACCTTCAGTAGTACACGGGCATATTTGTCTAAATATCTTATAAGTTTCGGTTATAAAACATTTTGATGGTACTTTTTGATGCTTGTACTTGCATTTTCATCCAACATACATTTTATACCAAACTAACTTTTGCCCGCGGCTTCGCTCGCGTGGAATTCAGTTATTGCGCGCTGTTCCCTCGGGAACTGTGCATTTTTCCTTGATAAAAAGTAGCCTATGTCACTCTCTGGCCCATAAACTATCTCTAATGCCAAAAATCACGTCGACCTGTCGCTTCGTTTTGACGTGAAAGACGGGCAAACATACAAATACACAAACACACACAATTCCGTAAATTATTGTGTTTTTACCTCAAAGTATGTTGTCATCTTATTTGAAATGTACCTTAGTTTTATTTGCGTATTTCCGTGAGTCACAGACGGTTCTGGTAGAAAATCAGCCTAGCATAATGCTGAGTCAGCGGCCGTTTCACTTTCGCGGGGACACACAAAATTGTGTATATGTACTTAGATACTATATTCATGTGTTTTTCTTGGTTTATTTGTGTAAATTTTGCTATTTATGTGGATCTTCTGTGTTAGTGAATAAATCTCTTCTTTTTCTTTTTTTAGTTCAAGTAAAACGCCTTTATAACGCACTAAATGTACCAAAAAAAACTACCAATAATACCAATCCATGTTTAAGTATGTTTATGTGACTTTTTAACACGAAACTGTATATATTGATACAATTTTTGATTCAAGTTGATGTCCCGTCACTTTTCAGCATAAAACTTATTTTTTTTTTTTTTTTTTTTTTTTTTTATTGAAACGGGCAACGTACAAATTTGTCACATTAGCCCATAGGGCAACATTAACTAACCAGAAAAAAAATTACATCTCACAATTGATAATAACTAATTCCTTGTCACATCAGCCAACCTGAAAAGCATTAACGCCATGTCTGAGGCCGGCTGAGCTAAAATACCAGTGTCATACTTGCTCAGGTTGGCTGCTGCAACCAACGCCTCCCTCGCAGCACGATTCCGAACACATTCCACTAATAAATGTTGGATTTTTTGTTAAACAACGAAATTTTCACTAAAAAACCAAATCTTTGAGGTAAAATAGAGGGCTAAAACATACGTCGAAAAAATAAAATAAAAATATTTCTTTAACAAACTAGTCCATATGCAAGTTTTTAGACGCATTCGAGATTGAATAAACAACTTTTTTTTTCTCTATACGTAGACGCTCGACCCTAGTGTACAGTCTGCTATGTTTGTTTACTTACCTGAACTGACGGTAAGGGCCTCGGAGAATTGTTCCTTCCACGATGACGTGCCAATGATTATTGAAGCATTAGCCCTTTGTACCAGCTTGTCCACTGTGTTCTATAACAAAGAAAAAATTAAGTAAATTATGTAATATTTTGTATACAATTGGTAGAGCCGAAATTCACTAATTTTTAAGCCAGCTAACTAGCTTTTTCAAGCCATAGCCGTAATAAAAAACCGAGCGAGTGCGGGTTATACTCGCGCACAAGCGTGTGTGGGTTTAAAAAACAACATTTAAAGTTCGTAAATAAAATTAAAAATATTTTTTTTTATCACTGGTCATTTTTAATTTTATTTTTTTTATAATTTGTTGCGGCAGTACGTACACATTATGTGTAAGTTGCAGCTGTCAATCTATTACGGTTCTCAAGATACAGTCCTGTGATAGACATAAGTAGGTAATAAATAGGGTTCCATTTGTGACCCTTCGGGTACGAAACCCTGTAAACTAGGGGTAACGTAGCTTTCTATTAGCTAATTTTTAACCCCCGACACAAAAAGAGGGGTGCTATAAGTTAGACCGCTATGTGTGTCTGTGTGTCTGTCTGTGGCACCTTGGCTCTTAAACGGGTAGACCGATTTAAATGCGGTTTTTTATTTGAAAGCAGGTTTTCTAGCGATGGTTTTTAGACATGTTTTATCAAAATCGGTTCAGTCGTTTTTGAGATATTGAACTTTGAAGTGACAAAGTCGGGAATTTTCCAACTTTTTGTTGGTTAGGTTATTTTAAAATAGGTTCAATCATTCTGAGCATAACCCCCCACAAAACAAAACTACTTTTTCCTGGGAAACAAAATGAGGTAAACAAAGTTGCAGCAACGAACTAGTATTAAGAAACAGCTTTATAGTCCATCTCTATCACTCTTCAGCCAGCCATAACATTAAATCGTTACTTCTCTCTCCGCAATCGAGTAAAAATGGCGTAAGCTTGAAGGGCGCAGATAAGTATAGGCCTGTTCTTTACGACCAAATATACTTTATCTCAATACAACCAAGTTTAGACTTTATCAAGACGGTATTACAATCGAAATCGCTTGAGCTGTAATTGCGTGATGGTAATAATACATTATGGCTCAATCGTTTGCGCGAACTTTATTAGCTTTCTTGAAGTCTTAGTTGAAATAATGTATCGAACAATTTAAATAAACATTTAAAAATGTAAGAAAATTGCTGTACCCTGACAGGGTATCATGTAGGTATCGTTAATTTGGGACCTACTTAAGATCGAATATCTGTCATTTTGTTTGACAATTCAAAGGACTTTTTTACAAAATGGGTCCCAAATTTACAATCGTGACCGTACCTACCAACTGGCATGTTTACTTTAAGACCTACATACTAAATATTTGCTGGCCAATAATTTGAAAACAAATACACTTTTACTTACATAAAGGTATTTAAGGAAATTAAAATTTGTTATAGTATTGTTCGATACGATTCGGTTACATGCAGCAAATTGTACAGGAACATTGTTTTTAATTACTGTATCTTTTCATTGGGTTTAGTTAAAGTTTATTTCTTACTGCTTAAGGGGAACCAGATCTATCAGGGGTAGTATTTGGTAATTTTCGTATCAATTTCAGCTTGATGCGCGTTCCTGAGAAAAAGGGTCTTGACAGATGGTCAACAAAGTGATGCATTAAGGGTTCCGTTTTTACGTTTTAGGATACAGGACCGTAAAAATTACAAAATGAGCAATAAAATTTGTGAAAAGTATCAAATTACCATATAGCCGATGGGTTAAAATCAGGTCTAAAAACAGTCTAGTTTAGTCTAACATCTGGTAGTATACCATCTGGTAGTACTGGTGTACGGTTGTGTTGCTCTGAAGATGAGCCCCGGTTGAGTTCGAAACGCGTCAGTGTATTGTGGTGGTGGTGATAGGTGGGTTTGTGCGATTCGTATGTGTTCTTAAAGTGTGGAGGTGGAGGAACCGCATGAACACGCATATCTTACATAAACTTAGCTATCATAAGATCACGGGTGAGCAAAGAAATTCTTTTAGTTCATTGATATGGACCTCCGCAAAGTAACGCCTGATTCAATAAATTATTCAGTAATGTATTTCCCTTGTCAACTAAACTGTTTTGCTATTAGAGCGCTTTCATTGAATAATACACCCGGCACTAAGGACTCTGGCGGAATTTTAATTTTATCAATATCCGGCAGTTTCGTAGAAGGTCGAATGCGCTTGACATATAAACGAGATCTTAAGTGCGGTTTTATTTAGTGAAGTCGTTATTGCTTAAAAGCTATTAACAGCTACAGTAAAGCAGTAATAATAAAAAAGGCAAAGCAGTAATAGAAAAGGCTTAGGATTAAACTGAGTTCATGGAAATATTGCAATAAAAAGTAGCCTTTGTTATTCAGTGTTGCAAACTCCTTGGGGTTTTGTACTTTTTTTTATTTTTGTAAAGTTCTTTTTTTGTATATTTTTCTTTTCAAACTCAAACTCAAACTCACAACATTTATTGACAACAAAAGCACACTACATCACAACAAAAACACAGTAAAAATATAAATAGGAGAAGAGAGAAAAATTAAAGACATTGTGCTGTAGTGTGATGCCAAAAGGACTCAGCTCAGCATGTGCTTTTGTCATTGTTGTTTGTTTTTAGCTGTCATATTGCTTGTGATTCTTTCGGTTGTGTCTGTGTGGTCAAATTATATTTTCCCTTAATCATATTGCTTCGTTTGATTTTTAGTTACAGACCATTCATACGTTTCACTGAGGTTCAGCTTAATTCATACAAAATTTCTTTCAAATCCGTCCAGCTATTTTAACGTTAACTGTTGTTAACTGGACCATGGTCCAGTGTACTCGCAACGCCTCTAACCGGCAGAAATGGAAGCACATCGCTAAGAGGGCTGTCCTCGAAAGGGTCTGCGACCCACCGAACATCTCTCCATGTACCTCGTCTGCGCAACCACGACCACTCTGACAAGAGTGTCCGACTAAGAAGAAGAAGATTTTAACGTTAAAGAGCAATAAACACACGCACACTTAGCACAATGAGTCTAGTTGTACAGTCGAGGAAACTGAATCACGTACCAGGGTGGAACCTTTTCAATTTCGCTATGATTTCTATGACAGATGTATGGGATGTCAGCATGACATTAGTAGTACAAAGGTTACCTGGTACGTGATTCAGTTTCCTTGATTGTACTTCCAAGTTTTATTAATCTTAAAATATCCATTTATACTCTTCGATTCGATGTTCATTTAACCTTCACATATCTTAAAAGAAATGAATGGTGTGCGTGAAGTTCGCCATCTACACTGGGCCCGTGTCGGAACTACGGCCGAATGCCCTCTCATTCTTAAAGGAAGCCTGTAGGACGATTAGGCTGAGATGGAGTTTTAAAAAAATGAGACTAACCTTAAACTCCTTGCTCTCCTTAATCCTCAACTGCGCTCTGGTGATTTCACCAGCTCGCGGTAGACCCATCATGGCGACTGCAGCTTCTTCCTCCGGCAGCGTCGCCAGGTGCGTGGCTTCATCATGGACGGGGTTGTCATTATCTGCGAAAAAGAAACTTTGGTAAACCAACGCCTTAATTTAGGTTTATATACTTTAGAAAAGGTAGACTTAACAAGCCCAAGAAGTCAATGGCACTCTCGAGGTTTAATTATGGCTTAAGCAATATTGCTGAAATTATTTCGACGTTTTGGCCACATTGCAGCGACCATGATCACGAGTGGTTTACTAATGTTTCGGCGAATAACGTTTGGCAACCTGTTTCATTTCGTAACTTTTCATTTCCCAACTGTTTAATATTTCTGAAACTTTTTTCTTTCTTTCTTTAAATATTTCAGGATTTTTATAAAACTAACCTTATCTAACCTAAAGGGTTCTACACGATGGCCCTGAAATAAATAACAATTTACAGTTTACAGTTTTAGAGTTTGCGAAATGAAACAGGTTGCCAAACGTTACGTTGCGGAAAGGTAGTACTCGTCACGAGTATTGATTAATTAGTTAAGACAGTGGGATGGAGCGAGAGCGATCACTGTAATTTTCGATATCTATAATATTAGGTTGGAAAAGGACACTTGACTTATATCAAGATAATGTCTCTGATTTTATCACCAGAGACATCAGGGACATATCAGTGGATATAACATGGAGATGAGAATTTAGCAAAGTCATACAAACAAGATGTGTCTAGGTCTACAATCATCAGGTACCCATTGATCCTCTAAAAGAAAAAAAAACATTTATCTGTGACATAATCTAAAATAAAACAAACAAATGAAAATACGTATTACGGTCACGAAAGAAAAATAAAGATAAAGCAGATAGCAACGCTAAGCAAATATGTTCCGATGTTATTTACCACACATTCAAGAACATAACGTTTTAGTCGCATTTGTTACGGCTTCTACAATGTCACAGAAACTTCAAGGATTTTAGCAATAATAAAATGATAATTAAGTAGGTACCTATCGATTGTGTTAATTTAGCGAAAAGTTAGAACATCTTAGCAGTACTATGTCGTTTCAAAGATACAGAGAGTCTAAGAAACTGAATCACGAAGACTCAAACTACCTGTATATCAAATTTCATCTAAATCGGTTCAGCGATTTAGTCGAGCTTGGCAGTGCCCTAAGTTTTTTTGCTTTGTCTGTTCAGGAGGATCTATAAATTTGATATCTTTTATCGGCGAAGTCGACAACCAATTCTTAATATTGTACTTGACTCCCATTTCCCACTCCCTATTCTATTCTAAATAGCCTTTTCCATGGTCATCATCATCATCAGCCTACAGCAGTCCACAGCTGGACATAGGCTCTTCCATGGCGCACCACAACACTGTCTTCAGCCCCTAGCATCCATCCGTCCCCAGAGCGAACCTCTTAAGGTCGTCCTTTTGCCGTGCCTCAGGACGCCCTACGCTACGTTTTGCCGTCCATGATCTCCATTCGAGCACTCGTCTGCTCCACCGTTCATCGGTCTTGCGACAGACGTGACCAGCGAACTAATTCTTTGAGCAATGTCGGTGACTTGTTCTTTGTCGGATAATAATGTGATTTCGGATTTTATCCTTCAAAGAAACCCCTAGCATTGCTCTCTCCATAGCTCGGTCTGTTAAGTCGTCGTATCCCTTCTTGCTTCATTGAACTGGGTGACTTATCACAATGTAAGATCCAGTATATCAATAACTTTACAAAGGAACTAGCTGTCTGAATAAAGCAATAATAGAATCCAATTTCATGATTTTATCGCATATATAAAGGAACTAAAACACATTGTAAGCTTGTAAAGCAATTGCACAATATCAGACAATCTCATTGTAAAGAAACTTGAAGCCTTACTTTATAAAGCATAGAGCTTAATTTTTATTGCCTCTGTTATTCAAGATGGGACCTTTTCAATCTGGTATGGTCTGAGTCTTTCAAACATTCAATCAATATAGGTACTTGTTTCAGTGGCAAATATTGACGACGAGCGAGTCATTTTAAATTCATGATGTTGATCAAGTAGCATCAACATAATTATTTTATCAATATGTCTACGTCATTTTATATACGTCCATCGCTTTGTTGATTAAGATAAAATTAAGATTCATGACCTGAGATGATACGACTATATTTGCATTTTACTCAAATTTTACAACGAAATTGTTGTCATGTTGAATTTAAAAGGAAATCCATCCACATGGCCATTTCGATCTGGAATGCGCTTTAAGTGTGTCGTTTGGCGTGTTTATTTTTGCTGTTTTGTGTATTCTTTTATTAATATTAAATATAATAATTAGCGGACCACCTTTCCAAATATTCCTTTTTATAATATTTTATAATCTCTCGGCGAACGATTATTTAATGTGACTTAGGTATTTAATTTGTACCACGGTAAAAATAATTTCCTACCACGAAATTATTCCATAGATTTTGGTGATAATATAAACGAAACGACGACAACTCCTACCGTACGAATTAACTCACTTTACTTTGCAAAAAAGTGCTTAGTACAAAGACGGACTTATCCCTGAACATTTGAGTGGTAGGAATAGCAGTCAAATAAGGATCGACAAATGACATGAATTGACTTTGATGACATTTTCGATTATATTTTAGACGTCCTATACCTACTTCTATTAGATAACCTGGAAACTGTAACAATACTCTACCATGTCAACAAAATATTTTTGTAAAAACAAAAAAGTCTGTTGGAGTGTACACCGTGTGTGTGTGTGTGTGTGTGTTTTTTATCAGGTTTTCTAGCGATAGTACTTAGAAAGGTTGAATCAAAATCGGTGTAGCCGTTTTTGAGATATTGAACATTGAAGTGACAAAGTCGGGGGTTTTCCAACTTTTTGTTGATGGGAAATCCAAGGGTCCCTGACTCCTATACTACGAAGTGCAACATTCGAACTTCCTATCTTGCCGTCCCGCTCACGCTAATATTATTTAATACAAGAGTGAGAGGGGCGGTACGATACGAACTTCAAATTTCTTTCTTCGAGCTATGGGTTTGAGAAGCTCTGCAGTAGACCATTGAAAGGCGAGCGGCGCGTTTTATAGCCCAGCTTGATGCCATTCCGAGCACGTAGGAAACCCGGTTCGGGAACGATTCCAATGTCAAATATTTTGAAAATATGTTGTATACCGGGTGTGGCCTGTAATATGAGCAAATAATTAAAACATAGATCATACTCCTCAAACTGAACAACATTAGTTCAGCGACTTTTAAAAACAATCAGTTTTTTAATTTTTATTACACTTTTAAGTTTATTCGAAGAAGCAATGTAAAGCAAAATGCTTGATGTTTGTAGCGTGACAGGTAGAGATGGGTAAATCCGGATCTGAAGATTCAAAAGAGTCAGATCCTCAAGTGGATCCGAATCTCTTAATGACTTCAAAATGATTTCAAATCTTATCGACTCCGGAGTTACTAACTCCGACCAAGTCCAGCCGGATCGAGCGGCTCGTGATCGCCGTCAAACTCACTCGCTCCGCTTTCACTCTCGGCACGGATCGGATCGGATCGGATCTTATTACGTTTGGTCGGGCACTGAGTGAGCCGTACGTGTAGACTCGGACGGACTACTCGCTCGGTTATATTGGAAAGAAATGAGTTAGAATTAAAACACAATATAATATGACCGGAGCGGGCGACGCTTATTTTAACACTGTTTTCAAGCTTCAAAGAATCAAACATAAAACTAGTAGGTTCTTAAAGTAGCTCAATACTCTTTAAAAAATACACAATTTAGAATTTTTCAACATTAAAAGAACGAAACGAATCGGTACTTCAATTCAGTACCTTGACCTAGGTAGGTACCTACCGAACCGAGCGGGCCGCATCGGCCATAGATAATTAATAATCGCTCGAAAGAACCGGAGTCAATAAAGGAGTCGGATTCAATAAGCGGATTCGGTAACGACACCGGAGCTGGATCTAGTGAGTCAGATCACTTCGCGGAGTTGAGATTACCCATGTCTGGTGACAAGCGACGTCAGTTGTGTTCTAGGATGGCGTACATTGATAGCAGTATTTAATTTGTATGAAAAAAGGAAAATTCAAAGACTCCATTATTTTTAAAAGTCGCTGAACTAATGTTGTTCAGTTTGACGAGGACGATCTATGTTTTAATTTTTTGCTCGTATTACAGGCCACACCCGGTATAGGTTGTCAAGGTGATTAGTGGGCAGTTCAGCTGAGGACTACGTTAAAAAGTAACATGAACCAGTTTTTATTACATGAAACTAAACAAAAAATGGGGAGGTCTTTGCTCCACAGTGGGCACTTTAACGGACTAAATAAAAAAAAACTAAACACAATTCTAAAAGTATTCCACTATTTAGAAAATTAAATATTGTACCTCAGCGTGTTCGTACATAAGAGATGCGTTTTTCTGGAATCCCATCTAGGATATTTAAAAAAACGCGGTGAAATGATTCAGAGGTGTACAAGAGCATGCAATTATGTATCTTTTGTACAAACCACACTGTCGTAAAGATGTACAGCGGCACAATATTTGGCCCACTCTACATACAATTGCCTATTACTGCATACATTTCAAGGCCAAGTTTTTTGCCGTTCAGTATATTACAATTACAAAAGAAATGCTTTCAACACACACACAAACATCACGACTGTATTCCCAAATGGGGTAGGCAGAGCACACGAAACGTTACCGCTTCGGAGCCACTTTTAGCAATTTTAGGTAAATGCTTTCATTATGTGCATAATAGTGTTAATAATTTCCCAGAAGAATTAAAAGACGAAATTTTGTTGCGTAGCCCGGACGCCACCACTCGGGGCCATAAGCGGCAATTACACTGAGTCGTTCACCTAATGCGGTCGCCGAATTTGTTATAAACTACTTCGGCGAACGGACGTCGTCTTTACAATAGTCTGTACGGCTACTGCGGCGGCCATATTAAGGCGGTGGCAGCTGTCGCTCGCCGAATGCGGTCGACTACCGTGTTCTTTACACTTGCGGTCGCCACATGCAGCATGCGGCGAACGACTCAGTGTAATTGCCGCTTTATTGTCGTAATCGGAATCGGTTATTAACGCACTACGAATCACCACTTCTTTCTGTCCCGTATAATAGAATGAAGGTAGAGAGAGAGGATGAATGCGATCGTTAGACAACACGGTCTCACCACCTATGAGATCACACGCTAAGTTCCCGCATTGTTATTCCCGCACGTTCGACGATAATCACGTAACGCCAGTCAAGCCTCCACTAATAAATTCACCACAGTAATGCGGTCGCACATAAACATTTTTACACTTGCCGTGGACCCTTTATTCAAATGAGTCTTTATATTTGACCCGGGAAGACAAACACTCGGAATTTGAATAAAAAGATTTGTTCCGGGTCGGTAACGGACCCGAAAAGTTTGATTCTATCATGATTTATAATATGGACAATCTTTCGTATAGGTTTTCACTTGGGAGGTTTTGGCCGACCTATACGGGTAAGAAAATATTTTACCCGTTATTTCAGATGTACTTTCATTCGGAACCGAAGACTGGATAGCTCAGTGATCATGGATAAGGTGACAGAAATTGTGGACGATAAACGTATTATATTATAAATAAGCAAACACGTACAACTTGTATCCACTCTGCAGTCCATAATAGCACAACAAACAAATACCAACTCTAAGAACTTTACAAAAACAAGCCAAAACTAAATAAGTATGAAAATCAAACTCAAAAGTATCTTACTTGCCGCAAAGCAGAGAAGAGACCGCCAGAAGAAGAAAGACAGAAGAAAAAAATAATACAATTAAAAAATAATAAAACAAGATGTTAATAGGGAAAAGTGATTCGACCATGCATTGGCCTAACCATGTTATCATACATATACATACATACATTAAAATAGTAAATGGACTTCGTAAAATATTCAGTGTAGAAATGATTCAATAAACTGGTAAAGCAGATTCTTGGTCAATTTTACCTGGATATCAGCCCATTAATAACTTAGGTAACTATTCTACACAAAGAAAATCAAACCAAAATTGTAAGGCTACAAATAACCATGAAAATCATTTTCTACCACTTTTAAGTCGGTAGATACCCTCAGAGCTCAGACCGAGCCAGCAGGAGTGATAGAAACCCGTTATATGTTTTACATGGTATGCAGATGAGGTAGACGACTAAAGATCCATTCCTGCTGGCTCGTGCTGAGGCACCGGACTTTAAAATGGTACAAAAGTATTTTCGTGGTTTTTTGTAGTCGGTTCAATTTTTTTATTTTATTTTTTTCATTTTGTATCACGTTATGTTGTCTTAGAGACATTTTGTTTTCTCTGCATCAACGTCAGACGAACAACGTCTACTGCTAAAAAACATAGGCCTCCCCATTAGAACGCCACAACGAACGCACTTGCATCCACTGGTTGCCCGCAACTATCACAACGACGCCAGTCCAGGTGGACAATGCAGGGCATTGGCAGGCCTCCCACTAGGTGGTGGCTGGCCTGCCAACGCCCTGCATATTCCCTATTACTGTGAAAACGATGTATACCTACTAAGTACAATTACTGAGTTGTTATGACTTGATCTGTGTTACGTCTCCGCAATACGGGCTACGGGGTCGTCCCTTTCACACTCCTATTAAATACTATTAACATAAGTGGGACGGTATGAGTATGATACGAAGTTCTAAAATTTTACTTCAGGCTTCACACGGCGTTGAAAAACATACTCCCCCTTTTGCGATCCACCGCAGTCGAGTAATAACGGACCGATTATTCCCTTTATTTGTTTGCTAGTTTCAAGCTACTCTGTAAAAAAGGCAAAAACAACATGGCGACCGGCAAAGTTACGCCAATGGACGACGCCGAAAATCGGTGCGCTCGGCATTTTCAGTCTTTTTTCAAGCAAAAAATAACTATTGAATTTGTGAATGGAAATGTTGTTCTAAATTTTCTGAAGTTTGTCAGACTTATAAACAGGCTACTGATTACTAATACGATGCAAGAGGAAAAATATTTTTATGCGTTTTTTTTTTAGTTTTGTATGGAACTTGTGTCAGGAGAATCTTCATCACATACAAGTTTTTTTTTCAAATTTTATACTTTTCCACTTGTAAATAGTATTACTTATCAGTAGCTTTAATGTGGGTCAAGTTATCTATCATACAAGATTTTCTTAATAGGTCAATCGAATAGAATCCTTAAAAATAGTGTTGAGGAATCAGGCTGGAAATTGTTTTAATACCTTCATTTTGGTCCTAAATGCGTGTAATCCGAGTTTGACCCTTTCCAGGAGGTGTGCACAACTTTTGGGAGCTAAATGACCACGAACAACACTTGTTTAGGTACAGCCACGCAGCCCCGCATTGTAATTCGACATTGACTAAGACATCAGACATTAGAGCACCCATTTCGCATTACAGGAATCTTAACACTTATCACAATTTGTGAGACGTCGGGTGTCAATTTCGTAACTCTGTCCAAGCTCGACGCTGAATTATTTATGAGGCAAAGAGGAAAGGTGAACAAGACTCTTTTTTGCGCAAAATCTCGCTGCGAGTAAAACGTTTGTGTAGACTTTATTCGAGCGTGAATGTTAAGTGGTTTTTGTGTGTTTATTTACATTTTACAAAATGAGGTAGCGCGGCTTTGCTCAAGTGGATTTTACAAGATTTGGTTTCATGTTTTGTGGGTTATTTTTGAGGGACATTGGGCGTAATGCTACTCTGGGTATTAATTTAATTTTACGTGCTAAGTATTTTCGAGATAACAATAGATAAAACGGTGTTGTGGTGTCACAGGTGCAGTCAGTCATCCCAAGGCTGCGAGCTGTTATAGTCCCTGAGCCCAGCTCAGTTGTGCTGAGCGAGAATCAGAAGAATATCGCGCCTACAATTAGCCGGAAGTTTGAGAAAATCCTTCACTTCCTGTCAAAATTTAAAGGACATTTTACGTATTAGTGCGTAGTGGCGCCATGAACCTGAGATCTCCTGGGATACACAAATACACATCATACACTCACTCACAAACTTACACACACACCCCACTCCACATCTAGTTTGCCTTTGATCTTTCTGCGCTCTGACTTTTGGCCGGAGGGTGAGGTACTCCGTTACTTTAGGGAAGCAAAAGTGGAAAACCCAAAGTAACTTTTTTTGTGATTAGTACCTAGTTATTTTTTTAACGTTTATTTTATTTTATTTTAGCTCCATCACCATCATCGTCCTAACATATACACGACTACTGGGCTGTTCCTCTCAGATGGAGAGATTCAACCGTAGTTCTTATCACATGTGATTATTTTAATGTTTGATAATTTACAGGTCATCGGCATCAAATCAACAGAAATGATGTTAATTTTCAGTGGCGAATAAAGAAATAAATAAGTAAACAAAATAATAGCGCAGTCAGCAAAGTTGTTGTAGGTAATATTTTTTTCAAAACCTTATTCTTTGGGCAGTCGTGTGACTAACATGATTGTGTGAGGTTTGTTCACAAATTCACTTAAGGCCTACGCGGCTGTTTGTCAAACCTTCACCTGTGCGAGTCCACCGGAAGGTTGACAAATTGGATCCCTCGCTAACATTGCCGCTTGCCAGACGGGTGACATATCCATTTGTGTTATTGATATTTTTTGTTACCCATCCTTTTTGATATCGGATTATGATTGGAATATACTCGTATTGTGATGAATAGTCGGTTTTCTTTTTCGAACGGTATTGTTGATTTCAGACACGGTTAGTTTGTTGAGTTTCTATTTAATTGAGACTTCAGTTATGGAAAGCTTTTTAATAGATGTTTGCTTTATTTTTCGTTGGATTCGTACATATTTATTTATTTATCAAAACACTAGTGTTTACCTACCCGCGGCTTCGCACGTGTAATAGTACATTGTGTCTTAAGGGCGGAGTCGATGTTCGTAATTCTAGTACCGCCCGTGCGACGTAGGTACAATGTTTTTCATCACATTTGCGAGTAAAATTGTATATTTGTAAAAGAAAAAGTATTTTTTTTTTAAATTGCCGGTACCGCTGATTACGCTCTCCGCTTAATTTATAAACAACAATCCCTTTGGCTTTAATTAATTTACAACAAAAAAATATTAGGTTCTAAATATTTATTCAGCTCAATTACATTTTGTCAAAATTCAGGTTGGACGGTCGATTTTGATGATCCGAATTCCAAATAGTCAATTTATGTGGACGATTTTTCATTTATACTGAATGACAGTAAATCACCCGTTTCAATCTTGCTTGTGCTTTGATCATCAAACAAAAATCACCCCTAAATCGGCTGGTGGGTTGGATACATAAAACATCCCCCAACTTAACATTCGGAGCTCGGACTTCCAAGATTTATAACTGACAATTTTGAATAAAGTATTCAGCCGTGTGGAAAGACGTTGATCGTCTGTTAGTTAAATAATATAACGGAGTTAGTTTTAGAATTATTACGTGCTGGAGATACGTAGAAGAACGAGGGTCACCAACATAGCCAAGCGAATTAGTTTGTTGAAGTGGCAATAGGCAGGCCATAGGTACGAGTACAGCAGTCACATTTTTTTCTGTCTGATCCCGCGCGCTTGTTTTTTCATACAAAATTGCGGCTTGCGAGGTTTTTTTTTTCAATAGTTAACGCGTAATACATATTAGGCCCCGTTTCCATCAGAGATGTGCGAGGGTGTATTGCGAGGAATGTGCGATTCACGAACCAATAGAAACATATCATTTACCCCAGAGATATGCTGAGCGAGGATAGGTAAATGAAGCGTTTCTATTGGTTCATGAAAAAACACATTCCTCTCAATACACCCTCGCACATACATGGTGGAAGCGGAGCCTTATTCTATCTCCTGCCGCCTCTAGGTGCGCCCATGCACTTTTCATTTGTTGTGGACTTCATCTCTATTCCATATCATTTACTTAATTCACATCTTTCGTCCACTCCCTGTTTAAGGCAATCCTTAAAAATTAAATTGCGATGTTAATTGCGAAACATACTCCGGTTTATCATGCTAAAACGCGCGTCGAAAATTAAACCTTTAATCCCAAATATATTAGATATATAACATAATTTACAAGGCCCGGATATAACATGCCGTTAATATACTGTAATCCACCACCGGGCCTTATCCGAAGTTCGGAATTCGTATATCGCGTCCCGCTCACGCTTATATCATTTAACAGGAGAGTGAGAAGAAGGGTAAGTTGCGAATTTCGGGGTAGCCTCGAAGACCTTCGGGGCGTTGACCCAGATCTGTGATTAACTGGATCAGAACAACGATGTATGAGTATGTAAGTAAATATTATCCAATTAGAAGGGTGCGAATTTGTTTATTTTACCGTTTAGTAGTAGAGTGGGCAGATTATCTTGATGTGGAAAGGGTTGTAAATTAAATTAATTTTATAATTTGGACAAACGTCCTAGTAGCCTAGTAGGCTAAACTATGGCTTATATATGTACTCTGTACTATGGCTTCTCAAGAGGTGGGTTTGAGCCCGGAATCGCACCTCCACGTTTTTCGCAATTCATCATCATCTCAGCCGTAGGACGTCCACTGTTAGACATAGGCCTCCCCCATTAACCTCCAGTTGCTTCGGTTGAAAGCGGCCTTCATCCACCGTGAACCTGGGGCTTTGACCAGGTCATCTGTCCATCTCGTCGTTTCCGCAATTATGTAAACATTTATAATTTTATCAGGAGCTTTTCTATGAATACGTGTGAAGCAATTCCATGTGTGAAGTTCCTAATCTGTATTGGGCTCGCGTGGGAACTACAGCCCAATCCTTCTCATTCCGAGAGAACACATGTCAGAGATGATGATAATAAAGAACATTATATTTTTCTTCGATTTCGTAGTAAAAATGGCAATAAGAATTAATTTTAAAACATCATTTATACCAGGACTTCCCAACCAAGGGGGCACGCCCCCCTAGGGGGGGCGTAGAGAAATATTAGGGGGGCGTAATAGATACGTTTGCATTTCCGAAAAAAAAACTATTTAACGCGTAATTAAATTAACTGTTCCGAATTGCCATTCAAACGCTAAAATGTGTGTATTTTTGTTAAAACTTAAGGGGGCATGAAAATATTATTTTTGGTTCGGGGAGGCTCGGCAAACCCTGCTTTATTCAAACTATACCTACCTACACTGTCCACAGCGTAGATAAGAACTTTCACATCAAATGAAGAAAGCCTTAATAGTAAAGTTTCTGTATGTCTTGTCAAACAAACTTTCCCTACACCCCAACTTGTCGTTTCGTGCTCTAAATGACGTAACTTTTTACGGTGTCGCGTTGCAAGTTTATCCTTGTTGTCCAAAAGGCATCACTTTCATACAAGAGTCGGTTATTAGTTATGTTTGATATTGGTATATTTAAGTTGGTGGCAACACACAACACCCTTTTCGCTAGCTTTTTGCAAAGATTACTATGCGATTGGCTGATAGGCTTTTCTGATTATCGTAAAACTAAAGTATATCGTCAATGGTTTCGAATGCAGGCATAG
Organism: Choristoneura fumiferana; assembly: GCF_025370935.1. NCBI lineage: Eukaryota > Metazoa > Arthropoda > Insecta > Lepidoptera > Tortricidae > Choristoneura > Choristoneura fumiferana. Next base: position 2,819,085 of record NC_133482.1, on the reverse strand, counting down.
TGGTGTTGTTATTTTAAATTCTATGCTAACAACTTATCTTAGCTCGTATCATAATTTTACTCTACTTTTTACCCGATTGCCTGACGGAGGGCTATGATTTTCAAGTGTAAGTATATTTATTTCTTTGGTCTTTTTGTAGCCTAAAGGCTAAGATGGTTTTATCATATCAAATATCATGTGATTCGTATAAACTGTCGGAATGACATAGAGTATGTATGGGCTGATATCCGAGTAAATATTGAAACTTACCACCAATACGTATAAAGATCAAACAATACAAAACTCTCCAGTTATAACATAGCATAAGCCAATTTAAAAATGATACACTAAATATCTGTAAAACACAAACAGAACAATACAAAGCTTACAAGCCATACAAAACCACATTCACAAATCACACTTGTTTGTAAGACACGAATATTTTATAATTGTCATTAGAGCCATTTCCGAGCACTGGCGATTTGTGTGCGAGTTAAAAGTGAAGGGAGCCCGCAACGCTTTCCTCGCGAGCGCTCAATGATATCGGCGCGAGCGCACAACCATATCGCCGTGAGCGCGCAACCATATCGCTGCGAGCGCGTACCCATATCGCTGAAAAGCGCGTACCGATATCGTAGCGACCGTGCAACGATATCGCCGCCAGCGCGTAACGATGCTGCGTATAGCGCCTAAAGCGCCACAATTTTTGTACGAGAGTGTACGATATGGCGGTCTTGGCGTCAACAACGCGTCCAACAGTGGACGTCATATGGCTGACATGATGATGAAATAAAAGGTGATGTCTTACTCAAGTCTAATCACATGTTACAAACAAGTGTACGTCCACACAACACGACTTACCGGGCGCAAACGGAACCGAGACAGTAGCCGATGCATCGGGCAGGAATGTCTCAAACACCTCTGCAGGAAAATAATTAATGTCATGCAACTATTTGTAAAAGCAGGAAGTGTAAAAGCGAGAGTGGGACAAATGCATCGACTATGTTTTATACTAGCTTGGAAACCAGGAATACATGCCTGTAGCTTCACACATTCGCGCAAGTAGCTTGCATGCTTGTCATATTTATTGTATGACGTTTGACGTACGTGTGTTACTTACACGAATATTTGCAAGCTATAGACACCATGTTATACCTAGTGGCATCCACGAAGATGCGTGATTTTGTCAAAATTAGACACTAATGACATTGTAATAAGAACCACGGCACGCGTCATCGTTGAATGACTCTACCTATATTTTGGATTTAACGAATGAAATGTCAATTGTTTTAGTAACGTCACACGGTTGTTACTGGCAATATTGTTTAAACCTCTAATAAAAATAATAAGTTGGACCCCTATTTCGTAAATTAATTAAAGTTAAGACTTAATAAAATGAAAGTTACATTTTTAATCTGAATTTACAACCGAGATTTTTAAATCCGTTGCAAAACATTGTCATCGTCAACGATATCAGGTTGGGATTAGGTATAACCAAGGAGCGGAATTTTCATAGCAAAAGTCAAATGTCAAGAGGGATTGACCATTGTGTTTTATCGACTGTCGATGTTTAATTGTCAGTTAGCACGATACGTTTTAGGTAATGCATTTAGACCTGTAATGGGGGAGGCCTTTGTCCTGCTGTGGGACACTATAGGCTACCAAAAAAAAATTTGACCTGTGTGTTTGTTACAATTTAAATATAAAACCGAAACGGAAATGTTAAACAGTGTAACTGACGATAGACTAAACTTCATTCAAAATAACAGAATCGAAATCAATATCTGTACTGATTATATTTGCTTCATCTTGTCTATAGTAACAAAGAATTATCATTATGTTCTCTACATTGTCACCATTTAAACTAAGAGAAGTAAGAGAATAATTTAAAATTAAGAGAAGGATATAACTTTTATCCATTTGTTAATCGTTTTTCTTTTACGATTAACCATTTTGGTTAAGACGGGAACCAAATAAAATAATACTTATGAAAACTCAAGCGACATCAAATGTCAAATGTGGCGTGACGTAATTTATTTTAATAAAGAGATGCAAGTGGCTTATCAAAAAGGTCAAATGTTACAGAATAATGTTAAAAGTCGGTAACATGCGTAAAATCGATAACTGGAATAGTCGATAAAACACAATGGTCAATCCCTCTTGACATTTGATTTTTGCTATGAGAATTCCGCTCCTTGGGTATAACTTAATTATTTTCAGTTTCACAATTGACATTCATCTTAATTAATATTAGGTAAGCTACATAATACATAGTGAATGCACTTGCCGACTCCACGAACTTCCACTATTTGGAGCTGCCATGCTCATAATTAATCATCTACAAAGAACTATTAAGTAAAAGACCATAAAATCTACAAATTCGTAAATTATTTTTCTAGTTTTTATTCTTAGACAGTCCTGTACAAACTTACACCCTTAATCATAAACGCTACGATTTATTTTCGTTATCTGTCACTTTGAGAAAAACAGCAACAATAACAAAAAAACAAAATATTATAATTCATGATTACTAACACGTTTGGGGCATAATCACGGCTTTTATATTGTTGCAAGTTACCTCGATATTTCGGCTGAATAGCAGTGGCTGTGGTCATGAACTGATTGCTTCTTTTATGTTAAGAAAATGCGGGCATCGAGATATCTTTTCGAAAAAATCAGCGGATATTTTCGATGTGATTAAGAGCCGAAACAAAAACACGATCAACTGCGGGTAGATCGAAAGACTCTCGCATACACTGGCCGCGTAATTTAACCACAATTTTACATTAAATTTTCACGATTGCATTCACATGTCTTTATTAAAACGAAGATGTTACTGAATACTGTTAACTTATAAATTAAAAACTTGTTCTTTTTTCCGATTAGATTATTGAACCTAACCAGCAAAGAGTTGGAAAACCCCGACTTTGTCACTTCAAAGTTCAATATCTCAAAAACGGGTTTTCAAATTAAAAAAAGCCGAATTCAAATTAGCCCACCCGTTTAAGAGCTACGGTGCCACAGATAGACAGACACACATAGCGGTCCAACTTCTAACACCCCTCTTTTTGCGTCGGGGGTTAAAAAAATAAGGACGAGTTTGACCGAGTAAGTTAAGTATTAAAAGAATGTGAGCCAACCTACGCTCCTGTTTACTCGTGACCATTGCTGTTAATTGGTCAAACCGTCGAGATAGTTTTAGAATTATAGAAGACGTCATTAAGCCCCGATGTGTTACTCGTAATTATGAGTGAAAATCGCGAGCGTATTTTTTTAAGATTAAGGAGATAAGTGTTGAACAATATAGTCAACACCAAAAGTAGCTAAAGTACATTATAATACATAATCATTTTAATCATAATAATATGACATTATAATAAGAAGTCCTGGCTTCGCAACATACGCGAATGGACGGGAAAAGCCAGCGTTGAAGAGCCATTTCGCTTGGCTAGAGACCGGAAACAGTTCGCAGAGCTGACGGCAGACCTCCAGTAATGGAGAACCATAAGAAGAAGAAGATAACACATAAGGGCGAGGCCGCACTACGGCTAAACCGCCGCGGTTTCTAACCGCGTAACTTTTTTATAAAAGTGAACTTAAAACCACCAGTGTGGCCGTTGCATTAGTTTGCTTGATTTACAAAGTCACGCGGTTAAAAACCGCGGCGGTTTAGCCGTAGTACGGCCTCAGCCTAAAGGTGGGTCTACGCTAGACGAACCCAGCACGAGCGAAGCACGAGCGGAGCCGTTCCCGGCTTCGTCATTCGCGGCGTCAAGTGTGGACACGTCCACGAGCGCACTGCGAGCGCGAAGCAAATCCCTTTGTGTTAGTCAAAAAACCGACAACTGTACCCCTAGTGTAAGTTTTCGGTTACAAAATACGTCTCGATCGCGTTCGCGTTCAAATCTCAATTTGTATGGAAACACGACCATCGCAAACGTTCCGCTAGAGGCGCTGTCTGTGTTTCCTTATAAATTGAGATTTTAACGCGAACGCGATCGAGACGTATTTTGTAACCGAAAACTTACACTAAGGGCACTGGCGGAACGCAGCCGAGCACGAACGAAACGCTCGCAGCGCGCTCGTTCGAGGCTTGTAAGTCGGTCCACATTAGACGAATGGTGTTCGACTCGTGCTCGGTTCGCCTAGCGTAGACGCACCTTTATACGGACCTAGTTGAAAAACGACAATACACAATCGTTTAAAGCTACTTTTGGACTTCACTATACGAACTTGCAGCAGATTTAAATTTCCAACCAACCGTCCAAGTTAGTATTTGTATGTTGGCCAGTTCCCATTCGTGAGTTGGCACGGGCGCCGCCTAACTTCGTGAGTAACAAGCGCAGGCGATATCGTTAGGTTGTCAGTACTGTAGCAAAGTTTGTTAATGGAACTGCACGGCGGTTAAATTTGAAACTTGAGGCTTGATGTGTGCCAACTTTACAGCTTTAATAAATGAGGTGTCTTGGTTAAAGCAGACCCCGCTGTCAGTGACTATATGTAAGGAAAATTTTCAGTATTTGAGCACTTGAATAAAACTCTGCAAATATTTACAGTCCAACTAAGTGTTCCAATCTCATGATTTTTTTATTTAAAACCGTGAATATTAAATAACGCTGTCTAAATTTCAAATCAAACCGCCATTTAGTACCGTCTCTTTACCAAATTTACCTAATTTTGTTATCCATTCTTGTATGACGGCATTGAAAAAAGAATATCTGTAAATTTTAAAACAAAGCTACCATCGAAGCTGTGGTTTTAATCTTTACAATAATAATATCAAATACTATCATTCTAAGGGCATTACCGCACTATGCGGTTTGCCGTGCGGTTTCTCACGTCGTTTCTCTTTAGAATAATCATTTGAGAAAGGAAAGATCCGGTGAGGTAAACTGCTACGACTAACTTTATAGTGCATAAAATATACAAAAGCCTTACAGCCTTATTCATAAAAAAATCCTTAATTGAGGTTTGATCGGTCTGTTCTGTTACTTAGCAAGAATGATTGTCAAGCTTGATTAGACGCTTGTCCAGAAGTATGATTCATTAGACGCTTATGTTACCTTGACAAATCAAAGCCAAAAAATGGCCTAATCGATAATTTAAAAAAAAATTGACAGCAGTGACAGCAAATTAGCAGGAAAAAAATAAAAAGCGAGATGTTTGTTTTCCCGCCATTTCCGATCCGCATGTTTATGTTGTGCAAGAAGCCATAATTATGTTAATCATCCTAATTTTTTTTTCATATTTATTGTTAATTTATTGTTGCTAATTTAGAGGATTTTTAAATACAAATTCCTGAAAATAAATTTTCCTGTTTTTTTTTTAATCTTTGCGTAGCGCTGCCTTCACTATAAATATCTTCGGTATGGTTTTTTGCTCTTGTCAAAGTCAGCTGTTCAAACTTGTGGCGGCCATTTTGTGACTTAGCAGGGAGATAAAGGAGGGTCTACGGTCCTCTAACTTTAGCAGAGCCTTGATCGACTGATTAGCGCTAACAGACGTTTATGAATCATGTTTTTTAGCATCGGGCCTTCAAGGAGCCTTCAAGGAGGCTCTAACTTTTTATGAATAAGGCTGTTAGACTACGTAAGCACTATGCGGCTAACAGCGCGGTTTTAGCGCGTCGTCTCTATCTCAAGCGATACTTTGAAGAGGGACGGTGCGCTTAAACCTCGCGGTTAACCGCTTAGTGTTTTCGTGTAATTACCTAAATATTTACTTGTTTAAGCGGAACGTGAAATATCAAGCGAGTTGCAGTACATCGCCATAGATGATCGATCGCTTATAAATCTATACTTAGTGGCTTGGTCTTGCAATATAATGAAACTCGTACGATATTTTTCGTACACTATATAAATATAAATAAAACTTAAACTAACGGTCGACAAAAACGTAATAATGATAATTAAATTATGAATTGTTTATTAAAGCAATATTTTATTCACTTGCAATCTATTTTTAAAATATAGAACAAACCATTTTCGTATTAAATACCATAAGAGAGAGCGGGACGCCACGATAGTCATAGTTCAAATATAAAGTGACGCGGTTTCTGGTTTGTTCTATATTATTATGATCTAATTTGTTTGTGATTTAATGAATATACTAATACTTTTAAAACAGACTTGTATAGATTTAAGTTCATTAACCCACAACGTCACTATCTACGAGGACATCATCAAAATAAAACTACATCTATAAAATATACATACCACCAATCAACTCTGGGTTGCCAAGGTTCACGTAGAAAAGTACGTCTTTTTCATAACTGTCCTCTTCTATGATGTGCAGTGGTATGAATTTTCTGCAACAAAAGTAATATTTTAGAACACAGTATTTTTATACAGCGCTGCATTGTATTGAAGAAATTCTATTAAAATTGGGTGACAAGGGATTTGCTAAGCGAGAAAAGCAATCTGAAGATTGTATCTGATTTTATCAAAAGCATTGGGATTTGAAAGAGACGGATGATGTTGTATATGTGAGTGCACAAGGGGCGTTGAAAGTAAGACATTTGATAAAATTACTGGCACACGAGTTATATTAGAAACTTACAAACCGCGAGCATGTCAGCACTTTGTATTTACAGAGTTAAACCTTTACAAATTATGAGCACGATGAGATTACGAATTAAAAGATTCACCTCTACTTGAACCTTAGTGACCCGACCAACCGTATACGTGAACCGACCGTATACTGTGTTAACAGCATCTACCAATTTTGCTATAAATCGTGTTAACCTTAGAGTCGTCTGCTCTTTATAGAAAGCCTGGCACGTCCCAACGAGTAAATAAGGCTAATATTTTTATATCTAATCGAGTTAGAGTCATTTAGCGTTGCGAGGGGCTCCCGCGGGGGTTTCTTGAAGTATTTATCTTTGGGACACTTAATGTAGGTAGGTACTCTTATGTCGAGTGAATGCGTAAATATTTTGTGCTGTTTACTTAGACTAGTCTCCACGTAAGGCACTCTCCCTTTAAATGAGTATAAAAACGTTTTATAAAACAATCTTCAGCTTATAATAAAACGAGTAGGTACCTAATTTTTTTATAATGGAACTGTGCCCTTAGTGTAAATTTTTGGTTTTCGGTCCATTTCCCCTGCGCGTTGAATTGACAGTATCTTACGAGTCAACCAATCTACAGCCTATCTAATAACCATACAAAACTTACCCCAACATAAACTGCTCAAACGTCAATTTCCTACAAACTGGGACGTGAAAAATACGTTTTACAGTCGTCTAAGTTTTCCAGAAATATTTAGGATCCTGCTATCAATTGGTGTTGATGCACCAGTCATGGACAAGAACCAATAATGGTTTTTTCCGTATACTTACCCAAATTTTAACAAACTGACATAACTGTACGGGTTACCGTACGATAATGTATAAGTGTCGCGTCAATGATTCTTTAATTTAGGTCATTTGTTAATAATATTGTAGCTATTTACGCACACATGTACTGTGCGACATCGGCACGCTACCTAAGCATATTTTGTATTACTAATTGTAAATAAAGTCAGTGTTAGAACAACTATCATTGGGCTTGTTTCGTACATTAACTTTCCCTTACAAGTTATCTCGCACTCATCTAGTAAATTGTAGAAGCACCCTACATTTTTTTTGGTCCTTCGAACCGGATAATGCTCAGATAGCTCAGATAACTGATTATCATAACTAGTAAAGTTCTTGAACGCTGAGTACTACTGTGCTTAACATGTAAATATAATGAGGGCTATCGCGTATGAATTCGCCGCTAGAGGCGCTAGTGTGGCGAGAGGTCTCCGAAATGTCAAATTTCACTATTTTTGGGTGAGCTACGCGGGTTTATTTATAATTAGAATAATTTTGTGAATATTTTGCAATACCTGAAATTAATTATGGCAAATATGCGTTACGGGGCAATGAATGTCTGTGTTTTGAGACTAACCTAACCAATATACTTCAGGCAGGACCTTTGTCTACAGTGGCGCCAACTGGTGAGCGCGATAACGGTAGCCCTCATTGTCACGCCGTTTTGTCACCCAATTAGTTTAAAATATTACTAATTACGTATGTTACTGTTACGTGTGTTACTGATGAAATATATGGTGTATGGGTGATGTTGCTTGAAATAAATGGATTTATTATTATCATTATTGGTGCCGTCACCCTTTTACAAATTATGCACAACAAAAGGTTCGCGGCTGATTCTTTATGTACATACCTAAGTTAGTGTCGGTAACCCAGCGGTCACCGCTTGCATCGATAATATCGATCTCAATACCACATACGTTCTAAGTATAGACGTCCTTCGAAGCCTTACTGCCTTAATATAAAGTGAAGCAGTAGCGTAGACCGGCACTGACCTTGAAGGTATTCGGAAATGACGACTGAGTTTATTTATGAAGCTTGACCGAATCGAAAGGGGCATTGGATTTTTTAACAACGAAAGACTGTTTAAGGAAATAAAAGAAAGAAATAAAGAATTTATTGACTATCACTGAAGATACACATACATAGATAAACCACTTACTTATACGTTATAGTAGGTGCATTACTGCAGAGGCCATGAAGTAAGAGATTGATGGACGAGCGGATAAAACAAGTCCAGCGATCCCTGTTCTGGCTGAGGATTGCATACCTGCTTTTCTCAAACGATGTGAAGAAATTTTAAAATTTCTTTCTTCATTTCATAAGAATCCGAGTCTAATGAAGAATGATTTGATTCTAACAAATGTTCGGCATTTGATCTATCTGGATGCTCATTCCTATATGCCCCCACACACATAAACGCATAAACGTAATAGCTTTCATAAGGTCGCGGATGAGTAAAGTAATTGTTTTAGTTCATTGATGCAGAACAACAATCAGAATATTTTAATTGTCCAAACATATGTTTAGAATATAGGTCGTTGTATAAGATTGTTTTTTACAGTTTGACTATGATTTGCCTATTGGTGCACAATAAATGGCGGCATGCAGCATGCTTTCTTTCGCATAATTGTTGGAATTTGAATGAATATGAATATGGATTGGAAGTCAGAATGTAATGTTTCATCATCCCAGCCTATATACGTCCCACTGCTAGGCACAGGCCTCTCAGAACAAGAGAGCCGTGGTGGCCTAGTGGTTTGACCTATTGCCTCTCAAACAGAGGGTCGTGGGTTCAAACCCCGGCTCGCACCTCTGAGTTTTTCGAAATTCATGTGCGGAATTACATTTGAAATTTACCACGAGCTTTGCGGTGAAGGAAAACATCGTGAGGAAACCTGCACAAACCTGCGAAGCAATTCAATGGTGCGTGTGAAGTTCCCAATCCGCACTGGGCCCGCGTGGGAACTATGGCCCAAGCCATCTTGTTCTGATGTAATGTTTGTCAGAATTATTTTTTGTCATAATTTTTTGCACACTAAAACCGTAAAAATTTCCTTTTTTTAAAATGGTCAACCCATAGAAAACTGTAGGTTAGGTAAAGTTTCATCATCATCATCATCATCATGTCAGCCAAAAGGCGTCCACTGCTGGACAAAGTATCCCCCAAGGCTCTCCACTCAGACCGGTCTTGTGCTTTCCGCATCCACCGCAATCCCGCGATCTTAACCAGGTCGTTGTTGGAGGCACCGACAGCTCGTCACCCGGTCCGCGGACGCCATTCGAGAACCTTCTGACCCCATCGGCCATCAGTACTGCGAGCAATGTGCCCGCCCACTGCCACTTCACTTTAACAACTCTTCGGGCTATGTCGGTAACCTTAGTTCTACTCGTACTGCGGATATCATTTCTGATTCTATCCTGCAGTTGTTTTATAACAATTCTGAATAATTAATGGATTTAGAGAAAAAAAAGAGTTATGACAAACATTACATTATGACTTTCAACAATTATGCGTGCCGATATGAACCCATACAAGTAGGTAAATACGAACGTACATTTCCTTTTGGCGAGTTAGGAGAAAGTTACATAAAAGCTTGTAAAAACAAGGTCTGCGTCCGTGTGGCCATGCTAGGTAGGACCCATAATAGTCTAGACAAGACTTTGCGATCTAGTTAAACTGGCTTTGGCTAGCCGCCAGCTTTGGGCTAACATGTTTGTGACTTGCTGTACACGGGGTATGGATGAGATAGGAGATAGCATTGCTGCCAAATACGTGAGATGGAAAAAATAGTACGAAATGTTCCCTGTGAAATGTTTATGACCAAATGTATGATATTCGGAAACGTAAGATATACATTAATATAACATTTACAGGTAGGTACTGTAAGTTTAGGTTACATTATACTCTATTAAGTTAAGACAAATAACTTCCAACATAAATATTTATTATAATTAATAAGTCGCTCGCTTGAGAATTTCATACATAAGCTATTTGTACACAAAAACGAATTATGCGAACATTAGTCGAGAAAATGATTTTACGTTTTATTTACATCCTTACTTCTTTAATAAATAAATGAGAAAGTTACTCTCTTTGCCTGTCTGTTACAGACGTTCAAGACGTAGTATTCATATTCATATATTCATTGCAACCAATTGTAACTAATGTTTTTTGTGTCAAATTAGGGATAATTAAGAAGAAACTTTAATTAAAAAAATAGTCTCCTTAATTTTCTATACTCCGTGTTTCGCATTATGACAGTATGTCAGCATGTGTCGCCGCGTCGTAAAATTACATGACATACTTTTTCGACGTGTCGATAACCAGTAGGAACGGAAGATTTATATCTTCTGAGTGGATCAGCAGGTAACCGTAGTAACGGTCTTTTTACAAGCAGAAGTACTTGCATGAGTGAGTATAAATAAATATCCAGTGTTAGCAGAGCCACTTTCCTAAGCGAAATGTACCTACGCAGTGACTGACATAATGTTTAATGTTTAATAAACAGAAAAATATAAAAAATAAGATTTTTTTAGACTTCTGTTATTTGGCTGTGCTATAAGAGCTACCTTCACACCAAATTTATGTTTCTGCAGCAACCCAAAGTACCTTATAGGTATTTCGGTTACGGCTACGGAAAACCTTTTCTTAATGACAGTTTCTTTTGATTGCGATGACTTAGAAGTTTATATTTTTAGTGATTTTAGATCGACAGTCCGACAAACAGACGGACAGACAGACAGACGGACAACAGAGTGATTCTACAAGTTATTTTTTTCTTTTCGAGGTACAGAACCATAGGAAGGACTAAACTCCATAAATTATTACTCGTTTGTGCAATATTGCGGCACGGCACCGTAGCTTAACTGAAGAAGCAATATACAACATTTCCAGTCGAACCCTAATATATTGCGGTATTTTCTCGCTGCCCTTGAATTTGCCTTTATTATATTACCGGGCATGGTTTATTGAAGGAACAGGAGAAGAAAACATGCATTCGTTAAAATAGAAGTTTCTCTTTACTCTGTTTTTTTTTTCACGATTTAAACTCAACTATTTATCTTTAAATCTTTGAGTTTAGCGGAAACTTCAAACTTGATTTTTACCCACTTCTACTTCCTATTGTAACATTGACACAAAACTTGACATTTATGTGTTTGGGCTTGTTAAAATAGTCTTAGCGTGCACTTTGACCCAGACTGGTATGAGGGTCCGATGACGGAGCATTCATGCTGATTTACCATTAATGTTTTTTTTTAAATCTAGGATTATTTATTTTCGACTAAGTAAATAACTGCAGGATTAAACAAAACAAACCTTAACAAGGTTTTTAATTGATTTTTGGTGCAGTAATTGGCAACAATATCTGATAGCACAAAGAAGTTCGCCTTACATTTGCTTCTTGACCCAACAAGTCGTAAAGGACTTGATGTAAGATAAAGCCATAGCGTTTTCTATTGCCAATTACTTACTCCGGACTCTACCACTGCGGTATGAAAGGCTAGGGGAACCACCACGCTATTTTCCCAAGACAGTCGTCATCAATAAGAATGAATGAGAATGAAAAAAAAAAAGAATAATGAAGAATGTAGAATGTGGTGGAAGTTAGTTATGTAAGTTAAAATAAAAAGAGCGCTTCTCGCCAATAAACGTTACAGTTTGGCGAGTAACACTAAATCTAATAAAGTTGAAATGTTTTAACTTAAATAAACAAAAAAATGAAGGTTCACTACTGATTCTTAGCCGATGATCAAGTCTCTGTCAAATAGCGACTTAAAAGAGAATTACGGCAAAATGTCACCTCCATGCGTTCCTGCCCCGTGCCGCCTATCTCAACGACGCTGGCCGTAGCAAAGTGCTTTACATTTCGTTCCTCATCCAACGAGATATTCATGCGAAGAAAAGTACGTATTTACTTACACACACCACCTACTCTAACATACAATAAGTATACACCATTTGCTAAATGTGTGCCATTTTCTTTGCGACTGAAACAATGTTACCTCCTTTTATTGTGATGCGGAATTTTCGTCAACGGATTGATTTGAGATGCAAAGAACATTTAGCAGTTCTTATAATACACTTTAGGTACATTACATTACAGTGTGTTAGCAGCGTCATCCAGGCTTTTTTAAGGGAGGTTAAAGTAACGTATATCTGTAACTTAACCATAACATTAATTTAATTAATAAATTGAAATTCAGAATTTGTTAACTTTCTAACAAAATTATAATTGTCAGCAATGTACAGCAAAGTAAATGTGTAAATGTCAGCCGACAGATAGATACTTACATTATTACTTGTCAATTTACTTTGCTGTAGGTACATAGCGAACAAGTTTTTATTTAATTGAATGCTTATTGTTATATTATGATTTCAAATACCTAGGTAGTTCTATTAAATATTTTCTCCATGGATTTTTATTTCAGTTGATACATTTTTGATTGGTTAAAACAAAGTTTTCTCATCACGCATTTTATATTACTTTTGCCAATAGATCAAAATATCCGTCTGATCAGTATTTTTTTTATTTGTTATGAAGACGTATGCAATTTTCCAGAAAAAACGATACAGTTGCATGTATCAAATTATACTAACATGAGTAATTTCAGTAAATTTCTCTTTTTTTTTGCCGCGGTCATAAACTGCTCTCAAAACTGCTAAGACATTCTGTTAAGTCGTTTATTCTTCGTCTATATTTCCAGATAGATATAACCTAGGGTTTTTCAAGGCTAGAGTGTATCGGCAGTAACAGAATCAGTGAGATTTATTTATACCTGAGATGAGATAAAATAAAATAAATAAATAAATACCACGGGATAATTCACACCAGTTGACTTAGTCCCAAAGTAAGCTTAGCTAGCAAACCTTGTGTTATGGGTACTAAGCAACGTATAAATATAATTATATAGATATAGATACATACTTAAATACATATTAAACACCCAAGACCAGAGAACAAACATTCGTATTTTTCATATAAATATCTGCCCCGACACGGTAATCGAACCCGGGACCTCAAGCTTCGTAGTCAGGTTCTCTAACCACTAGGCCATCTGGTCGTCTAAACCTTACCTTAGATATACCTTTGGTCTCGGGTACGGGTCAGTTTTATGTAAAAAAACAGCTTTTACTTTCTACCTTCTTACTATTTTCCCCATCGGAAAGCGACACAATTGACCTGTATCGTCATATAGGTCAATACAGCTTTCCGGTACTTAGGACGCGACCTTCCCTCGAAGCTACTTACAGAACATTTGTAACCCATTGTGCGCCAACTGTTCCATAACCGGTAATGCATGGGGATTGATCGATTTTTTACGGCCCTAGGGAGGTAAGGCGACAGCGATAATGAAAGTGGGAGGCGAATTATAAGTAACATTTTTCTAAAATTAAGTTTTGGTGGGTAAAAAATTTGATGTAGTAGTAGACTTGTGGATGCTTGAGCTCCCATTTGAGAATTTAAGAAATTATTCCGAAATTTTGGAATCAATTTGGTACGTAGAAAGATGGAAGTGTAGAATTATAAGGGTACTTTTTATCCCAAAATTCTTGCAGGACCGGGTAGAGCCCCAAAATTTCATACTCTAGGATGAAATTCGCCACGAGTTTGAAAATCAAAATGTCCTTATTGCGGCTATGGGTAATTTTTATCTATACCGTATAGCGTTTTGTTATCTCTCCATGATTTTCTTTAAGCAACCTTTTAATTAAGCAAACCTTTTTATTCAACTGAGACTCACTCCAATAAAAGTGCTCGCAAGATTGCGCTTGAGCAATGTGACGAGCTCGAGATTACACTTGTCCGGATGCAGGAGTTACGAATGCCCGAAATGTGTAATATAAATGGCGTAGTGAGTTGTTAGGACAGAGGCTGCACTAGGAAAATATACGCTTTGGTTGCTGGATCTGATATGGCTAGGATTTTGCGGGCAGCGACGCGAGGGGTGACTGTTCATTGCGTGGCCAAAACGTTTGCTACATAGTGGGTACCTACAATAAACACGAAATACAACAATAAAAACTAATGTGTGGTGATGTGTGGTTTTACAATCACGTCAATTTTCTGTTTAATAGGGGTCAAATTGTATGAGACTAGGTACAAGGAAGCGCTTTTTGCAAGCTTATACGTATCTTAATTTAGTTCATTGTTCCTTTGTCTGCTTCAATTTTTGACAGTGTATTTTGACAAAATACACTGACAAAAAAAAATCGAATGTTTCTTCTTGAATCTTGTTTATCCGTTACTTAGTACCCATAATACAAGCTTTGCTTACTTTGGATCTAGGTCAATTGGTGTCAAGAATCCCGTACTATTTATTTCTATTATTCCTTAAAGTGATCACAATGGCATCTAGGAAAAATAACACAAATCGATTAGTCGCAGTTTTCTTAGTGCTGCCGCTGCGAGTTTTCCGCTCTGTCGCCCTGAGATACGAGAGGCTGTCGCTCCCCAAGTTTTTGCGAATCCCCCGGGACCCTTGATAAATGATCCCAGTCGGGCTGACTTACGCATATTTTTATTTTCGGGAACCTAAAAAATTGAGTTTCAAACTCTTATTTTTTTATGCGCAGCTACTCCCGCCTCGACTTTACTCCGTGGTTCTTGGGCTCATATTTGAAGGAAGTTTAAAAGTGTGATACGAGGTTGTTTAAGTTATTAGGCGAATGCGAAAAGGGCACGTTTTTAACCTAATGTGGAATTGAATTATTCATCGTTTTTTATGCTTGAGCATATCGAGCGTTTTGACAGGTTAAGAGTTTTGGATTATTTCTAATGGATTACGAGTAAGTAAATTTCTACGGTAAATTGCGAATGTAAAATAATTTTGACATGTATATTTCAGAATTATGTTATAACTAGCTAATGCCCGCGACTTCGCCCTCTACCGGAATAAAAGGTATCCTCTGTTGATCCTTGGGGTTCAAACTATCTCTATATCAAGTTTCATCTAACCAGTTCAGTGGTTTCGACGTGAAAGCGTAACAGACAGACAGACAGATAGACAGACAGAGTATAATAACAAAATAACCACTATACTTCAGGCAGTACCTTTGTCTACAGTGGCGCCAACTGGTGAGCGCGAAAACGGTAGCCCTCATTGCAAGCCGTAACAAAAACCGTAACGTCAAAAAAACCTCACGATACTAACGCCACCTACCTATATTGCGCCTGTCTTTTAGCCCTCATTAAAAGATAATGAGGGCTGTCGTTTTCGCGCTCGCCAGTTGGCGCCACTGTAGACAAAGGTCCTGCCTGATGTATAGTGGTTAGTTTGTTATTACGGGCGTGAAAACAAAATTTACATTTAAATCACATTTAAAACCTTAAAACCGTACCATAAAAATATAGAGCGCACCACTGTGGTGCGTAGTCACTTTTTGTTCGGAAAAAAGGGAGGCCAAAGGCTTCCGAAAGACAAAACTGTCTCAAAACACAGACATTCTTTTCCCCGTGACGCATATTTGCCATAATTAATTTCAGGTATTTCAAAATATTCACAAAATTATTCTAATTATAAATAAACACGCGTAGCTCACCCAAAAAAGTGATATTTGACATTTCGGAGACCTCTCGCTACACTAGCGCCTCTAGCGGCGAATTCATACGCGATAGCCCTCACTGAACACTATGTTTTCATCACACTTATATCTTACATCTTTACAATGTTAAACCATTTATAAAACCTAAATGGCAACTTTTTAAAAAGCTTCATTGTACATAATAGTTAACAGTGCTCCAATTTTACACGAAACAAACCGTGCAATAGCTAGTTATTATGCCTATTATATAACCTCAATTAGTTACTTTAACGGCATGCGACATAAAACTTGTTCGACTTCGTGCTAGCACGGTAAATGAATAAATAATTCTTTACTGCTTAAGAAATTACCTACCAGTTAAAATTTAACTGCCATTCAAAATTCAAACTGATTTTAACTGAACAATAAATAATAGCGCAATCATAATGAATGTTTATGCAGGTAAGTTCTCGAGTGGAGCTGGAGACCGCGGATCGGCAAGCGCAGCGTAGGACGTCCACCAATAAGATGGACGGATGACCTGGTTAAAGCCGCGGGTTCACGGTGGATGCAAGCCGCTGCCAACCGACGCAACAGGAGGTCTATGGCGAAGGCCTATGTCCAACGTGGACGTCCTACGGCTGAGATGATGATGATGATGATGATGCAGGTATGTTTTTATTTGTTTAAATAATATGTCTTTATTGTTTGAGATGCGAGTTCTGAAAGACTTTAAAAAAAATACATATTAAGACTTATTGTAACCATGATTAAATTAGTAAAAGCTGATCTTGTCTATGTTACAGATATGTTGCTCTCTTTACATAGTGCCAGGGCTTGACTTTAATCTGTGTGGATCACAATACAACTTTGTCTGTACACTTACCCAGATTGAACCTATGTGACCAAATTTTATCACATGAAAAGGATTCCACGAATTTAGATCGGTTTGTATTGTAATCGAGCAAAAACCGGGCAAGTGCGTCTCTGGCCACGCAGTACAGAATTCCATACTAATAATGTGGCAAATATTCAATACTAGCTTTTGCCCGCGGCTTCGTCTGCGTGGAATTCGGTATCGCGCGCTGTTCCCTCGAGAACTGTGCTTTTTCCGGGATAAAAAGTAGCCTATGTCACTCTTTCGCCCATAAACTATCTCTATGCCAAAAATCACGTCAATCCGTCGCTCCGTTTCGACGTGAAAGACGGAAAACATACAAACAAACACACACTTTCACATTTAGAATACTTATTAGTAGATATGGATTACTTTGGTCGAATACTTATTACTTTTGACTTTTGCTTTCTAAGCTTTAATAGTTTTAGCTGAGCGGATCTCTGTTTAAAACGCAGCCTAAAGCCGCAGACGGACTGACACATGGAAGCTGTAAGGGTTCCTTGCATTACTACGGAACTCTAAAAAACGGTTCAAAGTCCACATCCTCTCGACAGGGCTTTAACAATGGGACGCGTGCGAGCCTGCGATTGCCATCAATTTGATTAATTCCTGACGTCCTATTACACAGAAACTGGTGCAGTACTCGCATGTAAATTTACAACTGATAAGAAAACTTTTTTTACAAATACTGAACAATTGATTGTTCTACAATCAAATTCTGTTAGAAAAAGCCTTGAGTTAATTAAGTTTTTGTAAAAAAAATACCGGTTTTTATTCACCTTTTGTTGGCTATATTCACATATTAAATTTCAAGTTATTTCATCACTGGAAAGAGATGAAATTCAACTAGCGAAGTTTAACCCGAACAAACGAACATTGCAAATTATATAAAAAAACTAGACCAAACCAAATTATACTTGTTTTAAATTAACATTATATGTTTACAGTAGTTTTTAATTAATTGTTTGACTTTGGCGTTGCTTTGCAGAGAAAATATCGATGAACTGCAATAGTTTTGCCAGTGATACCTAACTTTGAGGTTACCAAAATACAACGTATGGAGTGGTAGGGTGTAGCAAATTAAAAAAATGTAGATAGTTCAATAAGCAGGTTTTAGGTCATAATATTATTAAAGAGCTTTCGTCTATGTCCATGAGTAAGATATGACCTAAATTCAAATTATCTTTTTTTCAAGAATTAAATTCATTTATTTCCTCAATAATACATACGTACAAGAAGGTCTTAAGCAAATATTGAGTAGTTCAGTGTCAATTTAGTACAACCATTTAATTTTACAGTTAAATACTGTATTACAATACAATATGTTTTTAACGGTTAGTAGGCAATTTTTTTTTTTTTTAATAAAAGTGTCTTACTGTTATTCCGTAGGTTCTGCGCATACGTCGCTGGAGCGCATTAAACGGAATGGATTTTTCCGTGTGAAATGCGTGAGTCTCAACACATATAAACCCTTGTAAGGCCCAGCAATTTGCCGGTCGAGAAACTTGCCTTATATACGCGCTGAAGACGCAAGTTTTGGCGTTGGAACCGATTAGTCTGGTTCTAAAATACCTAGAAGTTTCCCTCCGCAAATTTGTTTTGTCAGGCCTGTGGACTAACATGTCGCTCTCACATCGGTCAAGACAGCCACAAAAGACATTGCACACAGGCCTACATGACTACTTAGAATTCTTATCTACTATTCAGCAAGATCTGGGCGTAATCCTACTAATAAATATTATAAGGGGCTGTTTCACCATCCATTGATTAGCGTTAACCGATCTATTCGAACAAAACGAATAGAGACGGCATCACACCTAACCGCCAGTTAACACTAATCAATGGATGGTGAAACATCCCCTAAATGTGAAAGTTTGTGAGCATACGTATCTGTATGTTTGTTACTACTTCATGCTAAAACGACTGGGTGGATTTAGATTAAATTTGGTATGTAGATAGCTAACGCATTGGCTACACTCCTACGGTATCGGGATAAAATCTAGAAGTTTCAACCACTGGGATTAGAAATACAAAATTTAAGATGAAGATGAGCTCTGGTCGAGTTCGAAACGCATCAGTATACTGTGGTGGTGGTGATAGATGGGTTTGTGTGATTTGTGTGTTTTCTTACAGTGTGGAGGTGGAGGTACGGCATGAACACACCTTTCTTGCAGAAATGTTGCTATTTTTAACATGACACTACGCTATCGGCGGCTGCTGCAACACGCGCACCGCGCGCCACCGCCCTACTCGCGCGACTACCGATGAAACTAAACGCACAACTACCCGCGTTTTCATCGTCATTTTTTTTTATAATTGTCAAAAGTAGGGTAGCACACAACACTAACAACATCCCTCTGTAAAGGCGCATTCACACTAACTGATGACGCAGCACGAGTATTTAACACGGTTTTCCAACTCGGCGGTACTGACCACCCACTATCCCGTTTAAAATTCGGATGACGACTAATTTCAATGGCTTCACGCACTTTCCGAAAAAAATTCTCTCGCAAGTATCGACCTTATCAAATCTGATATAGTGCGTCGAACCCAAGTCCATTGAGTGCTCATGTGGTGAGTGGCATGTCCTGTTTTTTATACTGCGTATGTTTCCGTTACCCTTGTGGAAACGTTCAAATTCAAATTCAAATACGTTTATTTGTTAAACATAAAACGCTTTAAAAAAAATCAAAAGTCACCACATTTTTGCAACACGTCTAGCCAAGTTGCAAATTATACTCTACGTGTGTCATACAGCCAGAACCCCCCTCCCCTCTAATGAATGACATAGCTAGTAATTTATATTTGCGCCAACGAGCTTCTTGAGGCACAGTAGGTGAATAAATGATAAGCCGTCATCGATGGAAGTTGGCAGTTTAATGCTAAGCTCTTCAACTTTGAGTTGCATAAAACCCTTTACAGCACTCTTAGAGAGTCTTAGCGCAAAACCTTCTAGATTTATATTCAATTAGGAACTTGAGAACTCCAACTCAATTTAAATTTCACAAACTTTCCAACCACGGTTGATTCTTGAAAATAAAATGTTGTTGCCGAAATTCTGTCGCTGCGAAATTCGGTAGCGTATCAATTTCTGAAGGGGAATAATGCTTAGCATTGAAATTAGATCGGACACTTTTTAAAGATTTCGACCGGAAACCGTATTAGCGAAGTTTGAGGCGAAGAAATAATTTGTCGACTAGGCTTTTTTGGCGACGGAAGCTTTTTGAAATTGCTCTCGAAATTTGAGGAAGTGATAAATCAGAGGGTGGCTCTTGAATAATGAGCGATCGAATGTCACTATAAAAATAGAGTTTTACTCCGAACTTCAAATATTTTATAGCTTACTTATTAAATATTACTTTTGTTTACAGCATAGGGTTTCTCCAATGCCTTTAACTGCTTTCTATCTGTTCCAGCTCGTCAAAAGCCCTGATACCGACGGTTGAAGGGAGAAATTGACTAAGCGACTTTTTTTTAAGCTGGTGTGTTATATACATTTTCGGAATCGGTAAATTTTCTCTTGTTGTTTGAGCGATGACTCAAATTTTTCATAAATATGTCGCTTAGTTAATTTTTCCTTTCTACCGTGGATACATAAATATGAAATTATTATAAGTTAAAACATTACTAAAAAACAATAAAATATATGTTTATTTAACTTAAAATACAAGAATTTAAGAAAAAATAACCATATAAAACTTAACTATAAACTAACTACCTAACTTAAAAACTTAATACCTACTAAATTAAATCTAAAAACGGCCCCCGTGGCATGGTGCCCAAGAGGCTGGCAGCATTCCCTCGTTGAATAAAATAAGTATTACATGAATGATAAGAACTAAACTCTAATCGTGCATCGGAGCTGATACACAGACTTTTCAGGGTTCCGTACGTTCGTCGCGTCGTCAAAAACGTCCGTCCGTCAGGACCTTTTTTTCAGAAGCGCGTGGAGATATCAAGCTGATATTAATAAAAAATAACCAAGTGTACCACAGTCAACACAATCAAAAGTCACTAAAAACAGTGTTTCATACAAATTGCCGCGGAGTATTTCTTAATTTTTTATGACTATCTATCACTTACTTAAGTAGTGAATGTAAATTTTACTTAGAACTTGCTCCTAACACTGGCTTTTCGTCGATACCAACAACGCATGGAATTATGTCCTCAACGACACGTATCCGTCGACGGCGAACCCTTCTATGAATTTAAATCGGTTTGCTCCGCTCATGTGACCGAATACTCGCGAACGAACTTTGTGCTAAAAGTGCGGTCACAAGGCGCACAGAACAGCTGTCCCGAAGAGTTATAAGTGTACAAGTTGGTAGACAGGTTTGGATTTAGCTTTTTATAACTGGCTCTTGGCGTCAAGATCTTCCAGACGAGCTATTTCGTAGCGCTCAGTTGACATTTTTAAGGCGCTGTGCCAGTCAGATCGGTGATGCGCAAGCTCTTTCCAACTATCACACGGTATGTTACAACATTTGAAGTGACGTTTGAGAACATCCTTCATGCACACGCACGCATGGAATACTCTGTGCGCGAGTCCGACTTGCTCTTGGCCTGTTTTTTTTAACCCCCCACCGAACCATGGACAACTAACATCAATTAACTAATGACACATTATTTATTTATAAACCCATCCGCATCTATTCACTCACCGCAACCACTTCGTTACACGACGCCTATAATAAACCATTAATGAGCAAGCCGATTTGTCACTACAATACCGTTCAACCCACAGCCAAATTACACTCTTATACCAAACCGTAAAAGTGCGATTTCGGTTAAACTGAAAACGTGATATAGAACCTTGTTGGCGTGGATTTTTTATTGGGTTGAATTGGTGCAATCGGGGCACGTCACGTCACGTTGGGTTCATCGTGTAGCGTCCTAATATTGCGTGGCGTCACATCGCGTGGCAAGGCGAGGGGGCTGCTTGACTTTTATTTGGCATATTTTAATTGATTAATTCTCAAGAAGCGGCCGGCAATTAATGTTAGTTCATCATCATCATCATCCCAGCCTATATACGTCCCTCTGCTGGACACAGGCCTCCTCTCAGAACAAGAGGGCTTGGGCCATAGTTCTCACGCGGGCCCAGTGCGGATTGGGAACTTCACACGCTAATGTTAGGTAAATTAATCAAAAATATATTTATAATAAGTTTCTGTTAAAATTATATTTCTTTATACCTACAAGTCAAGATTTAACTTCACGTCACGTCTACATGTCAGTCGTGCTTCTTCAGTCAACGTCACTTAACCATCAAGACAACGCAGGGGAAAGTTGCAACAAGAGATTAATAGTCCTACTTATTATAAATGCGAAAGTTTTTGTGTGTTTGTTTGTTACTCCTTCACGCTAAAAGCCTTTCCAGCTTCTATAACAATATACTACCTATATAAAGTAGCTCTATTATCATGATCATGACATTGAAACAATCGAATTATTAACAATGTATTACTCTGATTGGTAGTTATTTGAGAAGCTATTACATAGCCTAAATTACGCTGTTGCGTGTGAAGCTAGTAAAGCCTATTTTTCACAGTTCGTTGAACTGTATTGGCTTATCGTATTAATAGTCACTGTCGGCAACTACCTAACATTTATTACTAGATTACTCGGAAATCGGTTTTGATCGATTCGATCGATTATTTTTAAAATGTTTGTAATGTTCAATTTTATATCTGTTGGTGCAGGTTCGTGAATAAAGTAGGCGACACAGACTTGGTAATAACAGCGTGTATATTAATGACAATTATTAAGTACAAAATTGTATGAAAAATTATATAGGAAGGAAGCGAGTGACCGCGAGCTCGCTCCTTGGCCGAATGATGTGGAGCTGCGGCGCGCGCGACTGCCTCGAGTTGTGCTGGTGTGTGTGAGATGCCAGCCGCACTCACACATGCACGGCGTTAACAATATTTTTTGTAATTCGTGTACATTTTATGATTTTGAATGTTTTGTCAACTGTCGCAGCAGAATTCATTTTGGTTACTTATACATTATAAGTTTTGTTGTGACACGATAAATAACTATACCATTACATACCACGAAAAACAACGATTGTGTCACAGCGGAACTTTTTTTTAGTCGGTCGTTTTGTATACCCAACGGTCACTGCTAGGTAAAGATAGTCATTAAAAAAAAACTAAAATTCGGGTAGGTTAGGTCACAGGTTAGGTTAGTTCGTACAAATTTGAAGTGCCCTACTTTTTGAACTTCCACTCAGCTGCTCGCGTGAAAAAGAAAACGGTCATGAATTGCTCTTGTCTTGCGCTGCAATAGCAACGCAGTGTATGTCTGGCAACCACAGTTGCCAGAAGCATTTTGCTAAAATATATTTGACAACCGTAGTTGCTCAAATCACGTGAGTGTATAGCAAAATTACGTATAATGTATAAAAATACGATGACATAACTACTGAGACTGACTGGCACAGACACTACAGTACCCGGCCATATAGATTGCACATCGGTCTTTGGAAAGAGATTCGGCTAATTTCGGCTTCGTAGAGCGTTGTCACACACTACTTATGTGACGTTTGTCAGTCGTTGTACAGGTGCAATAGAGTACAAACGCATTTAGATGAAAATATATAATAAAGAGTTGTTGAAACCCGCCAACCCAAAACTTGAGGGAACTATCCTTTTTCTAGTAGTTGCAACAGCTCTATCGATATCCGAAGTTAACATGTCATTAATTTGACGTAAACTAGTTAAGTCCATAAACGTACGGCACTTAATAAATACGATGATTGATGGACGGTAGCTAGTGTTCGGAAATCGTCGTGAACAGCCAATTGTCTTTTTCCGAAGACCGATGTGTAATCTTTATCGCCGGGTACTAGTCTAAACCAATAAAGCTCGAAACCACAGGATAAGAAAGTAATATTTCTATGCTTACTTCATCCCAGCCTATATACGACCCACTGCTGGGCACAGGCCTCCTCTCAGAACAAGAGGGCTTGGCCATAGTTCCCACGCGGGCCCAGTGCGTATGCTTACTTAGTTTAATAAAAATAATCTACATTTATTATTTCCAAATCGCGTGTACACGCCAAGATTAAAACAGTACTTATTACAATAATTTTATTTCATATATTATGTTAAGTAGACTTTCCCTTTATGAGTCATAATCATAATATTTGTTCTAAAATTAATATCACCTTGATAAGGTATTTATTTTGCCGCCTACTGTTTAACGCCAGTATTTCATGCTAAGCGATATAAAGCTTCTATATTGGTCATAAAAGTATTGTATTAAGGGATTTTAGGGTATTTTTAATGGCCCCGATGATTGTAATTAAGCGCCTAAGTAACCCACCTATTTTATTATCCATTAGTGGCAATCTATTTGTAGACGTAATGAGCTTTTATTAAGGTTAAATGTTGAGAAACTTTAACAATTGTGTTTATTAAACATATGAACCTCAGTTTTAATTGGGTTTCTTTTACAATTTGCTAAAGATACTCGTAGGGTTGTGAGGTGTTTTGTAAAGACTTGTCATCATCCCGGCCTATAAACGTAGTACCTACTGGTCATAGACTTTCTCTCAAAATGAGGCCTTGGCTATTAATTACCACCCGGGCTCAGTGCAAAAGTACTTCACACACACCACGATGATTTTGCTCATGATGCGAGTCCGGATTCGAATTCACGTAGATCAAACCACAAGACTATCACGCTTTATCGTAAAGATTGCATTGCTTTTTTTGTCAAATTCAAATTCAAATCATTTATTCAGTAAGTAGGCCGCAATGGGCTCTTTTTCACGTCATTTAAGACGTCACACGACCTTTTACACGTCAGTTCAGTAAAAGTAAACAAAATGTGTCATAAAAAACCCTTTTAAAAGTACTTACGGGTGGTGATTGCTACCACCATCTTGCTCGCTAATCCTGCCGTGAAGCAGCAGTGCTTGTAGTGGAGAGTAAGACAGTCGATGAAATTACTGGCACGGAGGTATACCGTCTTTGGCCTCTAGGTTGGCAACGCGTCTGCAATACCGCTAGGGTTGCAGATGTTTATGGGTGGTGGTGATCTCTTACCATCAGGAGACCCACTTGCTCGTTTGCTATCCAGTCGAATAAAAAAAAAACGAATAGCAAGTTTTTCCACTGATCAATAAAATCAACCGAAAACATGCTATAAAATGGCGTTATCGTTTCCGTGTGACATTGCGCCAACATTACAGCCTATACAACCCTTATAACACAACTACGATTGTCACAGTTTTATTTGCCATATACTCGTAAACGACAATAATGATAACAAGATGATATTGGGCACACACACAGCTTGTAGCGTTAAAAGGGAATCGCACGAAGTGTTATAGTGGCAGCCATTTCGGCGGATTTCACTTTCTTGCAGAAACGCTTGGGTGTAAAAACAACGGAATTACTTAGGATATACCGTAACTGCCGTTGTGTAGCATTAATTTAAGCGAAAGCATTTAGTTTTGAATTGAATATTTTGATAACACATGATGATATCCGCAGTAGAGCTAAGGTTACCGACATAGCCCGGAGAATTGCGAAACTGAAGTGGCAGTGGGCGGGCACATTGCTCGCAGGACTGATGGCTGATGGGGTCAGAAGGTTCTCGAATGGCGTCCGCGGACCGGGAGACGAGCTGTCGGTAGGCCTCCAACAAGATGGAGCGACGACTTGGTTAAGATCGTAGGATCGCGTTCGATGCGGAAAGCACAAGAAAGGTCTGAGTGGAGAGCCTTGGAGAGGCCTATGTTCACGAGTGGACGTCTTTCGGCTGACATGATAATGATGATTTTAACACGACTGTCGGTTCGGGCATCGCTGTTGTTCATTGTTGCTGTCTTCCCGTTGATGATGATAATGATTGCGGTGCATGCTTTACGCAACGCAATGTAACATCGTGTCCTACAGCAATGACACATCCCCTAATCCGCCTGCAAATAGTCCGAAGGTTTGGAAGCCCCACGCACTTCCGTGCCGCCAACCTCGACGTAATTCAATTACCTACTAGCTTTTGCATTAATCGTCATGTACTTACAATGTTTCGTTCAAACGTACGATTTTCATGCATTAATCATGAGTAGTGTCTGACCAAATGCAGCCGTGACCGAAACTCGGTTTCAGTTTGGCCGAAACCAACGCCGAATTTTAATATAAGGGTGATTCTAATGTTTTTTCTTGAACGGTCAACAGCAGAAGTATAACCAAACCAAGCTAAGTTTGCACCCCGCTGCAATGCGAAATCCCGCCCGCTTCCCAGGTCACTTTCCCGCGATCGCCCTGTTGCGTCAGTTCGGTTAGCATCTTACGAATTCTCTCCTCCACCTCCTCCTCCCCATCTTCCGAACACCACACGAAAGTCCACGATTCCAATTTCAGTACTACTTTTAAACCGAAACTCGAATATAATGCCGAAACCGAAATAGAAATTTCGGTTGAGCACTACGAATAAATCGGGACTTACCGTGTAGGAATTAGTCAAGTACATGCTGCGACGTTTTGACTGTGAGTTTGCGTGACAAAAGCCTTTATAATAGGTAAATTAGTCAGTTTATTATTAAACTGCAAGTCACTAATTCGATGTGGACAAGGCCTTCAAATCCTTTCTACTTTCTAAATTCTTACTTTCTACTTTCTTTTTATTCTGTTACTTATTCACGCTTTAACCGCCGAACCGTTTTAAACAATGAAATGAAGATAGTTTGCGATTAGAGATAACTAGTTTTTATTTCGTGAAAATGCATAATTTCTGTGGGACTGCGATAAACGAATTCTAATTAGACGGATTCGTAAACAACAGCTTTAACAAACAAGCATAGTTAAAGTTCGGAGCTTAGTAATGCCACAGAATAAGTAATAGTACAAGAATATAGTAATGCTATGACCGAACGGCACGACATAGACGCGACGTTTCGAAATCGCTGAACCCAAAAGAAGTAGCATCATTTACGGCCCTGCCACAACTACGTGCGACGGGCGGTGCGGCGAGCGTTACCGAAAATAAGTGACCGAAGTTTCTACGTTCCAATGTATTTGGTTAATGTGATAGACCACATAAACGTGGAAATTACACTACGTAAATTCGGCGTAGTTACGCGAGCAATGCAGTCGCAACACGTGCTAGTAATTGAAACAGTAGGTACGCAGATGTAATCATGCCGAAATTCGGTCGTGCAACTTCGGCATTATGTGCTTAGAGAATTATTTAAATTTTTCTCTTTGTCTGTGAGCGAATTTCTAGTTTCTGATACAATCAAAGAGACTGCATCACGTCCGGGGTGGAACATTTGTGGTTGATGTCATAATATCATATTGATACTCCTTACGTCTGCCGAAGACATTATAGGAAAACTTTAAAGTGATGGTAAGAGATCACCACCGCCCATAAACATCTGCAACACCAGGGTATTACAGATGCGTTGCCAACCTAGAAGCCTAAGATGGGATACTTCAAGTGCCAGTAACTTCACCGGCTGTCTTACTCTCCACGCCGAAACACAACAGTGCAAACACTGCTGCTTCAAGGAAGGATTAGCGAGCAAGATGTTGGTAGCAATCCGGGCGGACCTTTCACAAGGTCCTACCACCTGCAAAACTTATTATGAAAAAATACCCACGATTCCTCAAATATCCCTATAACAGAATACTCGTATAATGAGGTAAGCCGCGTAGAGTGCGTTATTAAAAAAATAATAACAAAACATAACTCATTGGTTGCATAAACACCGCGCAAGTTATCCCCCCAGGTGCCAGGTGTCCCCTTTAGTATGGTTACATAATAATAAGCTATATCGATGGTGGAAGTCTCAATTGACGTAAGGGACAAAATGCTACTTTTCAGGAGAGCGAAAAGAAGTTTTTGGTAATTTTCAAACCCTCACAGCATTGTTAAGGTTTAACTTAGCAGGACGTTATAATTACGTAAAATCTTGAATTTTCTTGCTTTTCAACGTGAAACTATAGACATTTTCGTAAAAAGCTTAATAAGAAAAATAGCTGTCCCTTACGCCCGTGACATATAGGTGTCATAGCCCCTTACACCCATAAACCGTAAATAAATAAATAATGTAGTAACCGATTTTTGGTCTTATAGGACATTTTATATTTTATTTGCTACATATTTGGACGTAAGTTCCTGTAGAAAAATTAAAAAAAAATAGTGAATTAACTCAAAGAACCACTTTAATTATTTAAAATAACGCGCAAAAGCCATAATTTTGCACGTCCCCTTAAAAAATATGTAATTTGTAACATTTTCTTCAAGGCTATAGTACCGCGCTGCGGCAGGTTATACAGAAGACTGAAGAGTATAACCTCCCCCTTTGCCTTGCATTTGTAGACTACGAGAAAGCCTTCGATTCGATCGAGACTTGGGCTGTGCTGCAGGCTCTCCAGCGGTGCCAAGTTGACTATCGGTATATCGAAGTGTTAAAGTGTCTGTACGAAAACGCCACTATGTCCGTCCGATTACAGGATCAG
Source organism: Choristoneura fumiferana (assembly GCF_025370935.1). Classification (NCBI taxonomy): domain Eukaryota; kingdom Metazoa; phylum Arthropoda; class Insecta; order Lepidoptera; family Tortricidae; genus Choristoneura; species Choristoneura fumiferana. Next base: position 2,790,850 of record NC_133482.1, on the reverse strand, counting down.
AGCACGAAGCCTATTACTCTGCAGCGGGGAGTCAGACAAGGAGATGTGATCTCTCCGAAACTGTTCACCGCTGCATTGGAGGATGCTTTTAAGGTTTTGGACTGGAAAGGACGAGGCATCAACATTAATGGCGAGTACTTCACTCATCTTCGATTCGCCGACGACATTGTAGTCATGGCTGAGACCATGGAGGACCTCGGTGCTATGCTCGCTGACCTCAGTAGAGTTTCCGACCGAGTTGGCCTGAAAATGAACATGGACAAGACGAAAGTCATGTCTAATGTCCATGTTGTACCAACTCCCGTAATAGTCGGAGACTCTGCGCTCGAAGTTGTTGACGACTATGTATACCTGGGACAAACGGTCCAGTTAGGTAGGTCCAACTTTGAGAAAGAGATCACTCGTCGAATCCGACTCGGCTGGGCAGCGTTCGGGAAGCTTCGCAGTGTCTTTTCGTCCAAATTACCGCAGTGTTTGAAGTCAAAAGTCTTTGACCAGTGTGTGTTGCCAGTGATGACATACGGATCTGAGACGTGGGCGCTAACGATGGGCCTCATGATAAAACTCAAAGTCACTCAGAGGGCTATGGAGAGGGCTATGCTCGGGTTTCTCTGCGGGATAGAATTAGAAATGATGATATCCGCAGTAGAACTAAGGTTACCGACATAGCCCGAAGAATTGCGAAACTAAAGTGGCAGTGGGCGGGGCACATTGCTCGCAGAACGGATGGCCGATGGGGCCAGAAGGTTCTCGAATGGCGTCCGCGGACCGGGAGACGAGCTGTCGGTAGGCCTCCAACAAGATGGAGCGACGATTTGGTTAAGATCGCGGGATCGCGGTGGATGCGGAAAGCACAAGACCGGTCTGAGTGGAGAGCCTTGGAGGAGGCCTATGTCCAGCAGTGGACGTCTTTCGGCTGACATGATGAACATTTTCTTGCACATTTGGGAGTATTCTTGCTTGATTTGTTGTTTGCATGCATGCTTGCCTTCTGGCGTCACGCTTGCTTGCATGCATGCTTGCACTATTTATGCTTCCTCTAACACACTGATTGCAGCTGTGAGGGAGTGGGACGCCAGCCCGCTTCATGAGCGCTGGAGGAGATACCATAGACCGGTCATCGCGAGATCGGGGTAACCCGCGATGTTCATCTAACCCAGGCCGATAAAATTGCATGTTTGTTGATTTGATTGTCAAAATTACATGCTCACTTGCAAGCCTGCTTAGGTGGTTGCTTAGGTACATGCTTGCTTGTTTGTTTGCTTGCATGCTTGCTTGCATGCTTTCTTGCACGCTTTCTTGCACTACTTCTTGCACATTTGGGAGTATGCTTGCTTGAGTTGTTGTTTCAATCACTACAAGTTCTAAAAACCATCTGTTTTGATGCCTCCTACGACCTAACATTAACAAGGTATTTTAATGAACTAAAAGAAGCAAGCAAGGTATTTTGCTTTAAGTGCCCCTTACACCCATAAAGTAACCTCAATTTTTAAAATGTCTGTTTGTTACTGTCCCTTACGACTAACAATTTACTCTAGTTTTAGCTTTTGATGTCCCTTACGCCCATAAGAGTATTCCTTATTTTATAAGTTGCTGTTGTTTAATGCCCCTTACGACGTACCAATTACACCTTTTTTTAAATGTCTGTTTGCTACTGCCCCTTACGACCGACAATTTACTCTAGCTCTTGCTTTTTATACCCCTTACGCCCATAAAAGTATTTATTATTTTATAAATTGCTGTTTTTAATGTCCCTTACGACGTTACGATTATACCATTTTTAACCCTCAACATACATAATTAATTATACAAGCCAATTATTATTATGTATGCATCATCATCTCGGCCTATATACGTCCCACTGCTGGGCACAGGCTTCCTTTATTAGGATCTGTAACTTAGTAGCTTAAAATAAACAAAGTAGCTAAGAGAAATTTACCTCAACATCCTTGACTGAAATTCCATTACGGAAATGTTAGCTCGACGTCAAGCCATTAGGGGATCCATCAACTTAATCTTCTTTTTTTGTTTTGCTTTTGGCATCTTATAAAAAAATACGCGCGTTGACAAAGAACAAACGTAGGCAATCAAATACGTCCTCCGTGTTTGACGTGTCTGACACGACTGACCGAATGTGCAATGCGCAAACGCTGGGAGCGTGGAAGGTAGGTAGACGCGTTAGTATTTTGATGTTAGGTACAAGAAATAGGTACAGGCGGTAAGGTTACGCCCAACACTTCTTGCATTTTTATCTTATTCGTTATAAAATGTTGGGGTGTAAAGGACAATGAAACAATAATTGACCCATACGCCCTTTTATTATATTTGTTGGTTTTTTTTTTAACGTCATGAGTCGAGTCGTAAAGGACATATGAGACTGCCACAGCCCCTTACGACCCAAATATTAAAAAAATAATACATTTACGCCATTTTTCAGCTCAAATATTTTATATCATGTCCCTTAAGCTATTTTATTTTAAAATAATAAATGTTGATAACAGCAAAAGTAAGGGGTGTATCGTAACTTGAATACTACCAATCGACAGAGAAAAAAAACTCTAATTTTCTATATTTAAAAGTGATTTTCGGTATTTTGTCCCTTACGCCAATTGAGACTTCCACCATCGATATTATTCGGGGAAGAAGGAAAACTCAGGGCAACACGGGCGCGTGTATGATATGGGCCTCGTTACATTTTTACAAGAACAAGTAACAAGCTCATTAGCGATGTTGGATAATTTTAGAATGTTTGGTGCGGGAAAGACTGACGGGAGGCCATAAAATAATATTTTTAAAACTACCTCACAATACCTAAAGCAAAGCCAACGAGACGAGATAAATCATGTCATGAGACAGAAAAGAGGACCACTACATAGTCGAAATAGTATTACTCTCCAATGAGGGCTATCGCGTATGAATTCGCCACTAGAGGCGCTAGTGTAGCGTGAGGTCTCCGAAATGTCAAATCTCATAGTTTTTGGGTGAGCTACGCGGGTTTATTTATAATAAGAATATTTTTGTGAATATTTTGCAATATCTGAAATTAATTATGGCAAATATGCGTTCCGGGGCAATGAATGTCTGTGTTTTGAGACAGTTTTGTCTTTCGGAAACCTTTGTTCTAACCTTTTTTCCGAACAAAACGGGGACTATGCAACACTGTGGCATGCTCGATATTTTTATGGTACGGTTTTAAGGTGTATTAAATATGATTTTAATCTAAACTTTGTTTTCACGCCCGTAATAACAGACTTTGAAAGCCATACTTAAAAACCTCACGCAACAGTGCGCCATCTAGTGAGACAAAAAAACGATAGCCCTCATTACGTAAAGAAAGACCTGAGTCCTCCTACATCTATATGTAGGCGGCCGATCGTAAAATCCACCAAATCAGGAAATCCCTAGGCATATCGTGAAATGGCGCCATTTCATGAATTGGGTAAGGGACATCCGCCATATCGTTCAAAACTCACCGTTTAACGATTTGCCTAGTGACGTTTAGGCAGATCATGAAATTTCTAGGCATATCATGAAACTCCGCAATTTAATGATTTGGCCAGTTTAGGCAGATCATGAAATTCCTAGGCATATCATGAACCGCCGCCATATCGGTGCTGGCACTTCGCCGGCCGCTGCCGTATTGCTTCTCAGGCACATCGTGATATAATGTCTTAAACTTTCGTGATTTTCACTCATAGTCAAAATACCACGCACAGGATTTATCACGCCAACACACACACGAGTAATATTTACCTCGACGTTTCGGCAACATTACAGTGGCCGTGGTCACGAGAAGACTAGAGAGTCTACTACAGTACTACTAGATAGTCTACTCGTGACCACGGCCACTATAATGTTGCCGAAACGTCGAGGTAAATATTACTCGTGTGTGTGTTGGCGTGATAAGTCCTGTGCGTGGTATTTTGACATCGTGAAATGCCTAAGAATTTCGTGATCTGGCGAATTTTACGATCGGCCGCCGACAATACATACCTACAACGCAATGTAGAAAAGTATTTAAAAGTAAATTTGTCCTAGCAAGCCATATCAGAGCCTATAATAGGAGTAATTTATAGAATAAGTAGGTAGTTCTTTTTAGGTTCGCTGTCATCGAAGAAATCGATGAGGAGTCTTCTTCTTTGTCGGATACTCTTGGCAGAGCAGTCGTGGTCACGTAGCACGTCGAACAATTCTACGCCAGTTCTCCCTGGCTGTCGCTTCTCTGGCGCAAGTGTTGAGAGGAGTATTTGTTAGGGCTTTTATCTGGTCAGTCCAGCGCATGGGAGAACGTCCTCTTGATCTTTTCCCATTTACCCTTCCCTGCACCACAAGTCGTTCTATAGAGTGCTCCCCACGTCGAGTCACATGTCCGAAATATCGGAGGATACGAGATCTCACTATGGATGATAGCCTCTCCTTCACCTGTAGTTCTTCCAGTATGGACAGGTTGGTGCGGTGCTGAGTCCATGACACTCGAAGCATACGTCTCCAGCACCACATCTCGAGAGCGTCAATTCTTTGCCTCTCGCGTTCCTTGACAGTCCACGTTTCGGCACCATAAAGAATATGGGGAACACTAGAGATCTTACTAGTTGCCTTTAGTAGTTTTAGTGATATTCCTGTCCCGCCATATCCTGGTCAACTTTTCCATCGCAGATCTTGTTATGGCAATTCGTCGCTTGATTTCGTCTTCGGAACCTCCAGTATTTGTGATGAGCGATCCCAAATAAATGTATGACTGTACAACTTCACAATTTGCAATCTCAGTTATATGTGGAGCATTGTTTTGACTTCGGTCGACAATCATCATTTTTGTTTTTTGTCTATTTATTTTAAGACCAAACTGAAGGCTGACACGTTCAATGCGGTACAAAAGTTTCGCTATGTTCTCCCTACTGGTTGCTATTAACGTAGTATCGTCGGCGTATCGGAGATTGGATATGTTCTTGCCACCAATTGGTATACCATCTGTCCAGTTCTCCAGAGCTATCCTCATTATGTTCTCCGTGTAGATGTTGAACAAAAGGGGAGACAAGATGCAACCCTGTCCAACACCTGCCGAAGGATGGAGTGAGTCAGAGGTGACGTTATCTACTCTAACAGAAGCTGAGCCATTCTCGTAGAGGGTTCTTAGTGTATGCACAAGGTGTTTCGGAACTCCCATATCCGCGAGGGTTTTCCACAAATGAGGCCATTTCACTGAGTCAAACGCTTTTTGGTAATCAACAAAACATATGTATGTTGGTCTGTTGAATTCTTTAGCCTTCTCTATGATTTGTCTCACAATCAGGATCTGTTCTCGTGTGCCTTTACCCTTTACAAAACCGGCCTGCTCTGGTGCTATTTCTTTAGAAATGTAAGCCTTTAATCTTTCATTAAGAATATGGAGCGATGAGGAGTAGGTACATACTTTTGGGAATGTTCATGGGAAGAAAATCTTGGAATTTCTATTCGACTGCTACATAGATCTTATAGTCAACGCAGGAAGAGCCGTGGATAACAGCCAGTTTGTGATATAATTAACATTGAATAATTTAAAACTGTTTTCAATTTTGGTGACCCTACTGGAGATCCATAATTACTTATCCCTCTCCAAAAGGTTCTTTCTGACACGACTCACGCGCGGCGGGGACGTTAATTGTCGGCATTATTACGATCTCAAAGACCCTCGCATGTCCTTTAGAATACCTACACTGTTTATTCGGCACTCTTTGGAATTTAACCGAAATTAGACTGGCTTTAACCGAAAAAGACCTAAAGTTCCAAATTCAATAGAATTTGGTACGCCTTTGTACTTTGCACTTGTCTTATTTTTCTGTTTTTAACCTACTTGTATTTCCTTTTTGTTAAAAAAGAGTTTTATTGTTGTATACTAACTTGAAACATGTTTTTGTTTAGAATTTAATCATAAATAAATAAATAATAATAATAAATAAATATCATGGGACACTTGACACCAATTGACCTAGTCCCATACTACGAGTAAGCAAAGCTTGTACCAACCTAATGGTGTGCTTGCTCTTAACTAGAGAGACGGTGAGAGTGTGTGTGTGTGAGAGAGAAAGGGATTTATTTACACACATATTCGATGCACGGAATCAGGATAGAATATATGGAAAAGGAAAACGTAGTGGAAGAACTTCGAACAGTATAAAAAGGCTACACTCAGCATACTTAGCACTTATAATTTTTTTGTAGGATTTTTTCTTAGGAAGGGGTAAAGTGTCAATTAAAAAAAATGTGTCAAGGTGTTTGATGTTTGAATATTGAATTCGCGAATGAATTGACGGTAAGTAACAAAATACTATGGTTTAAAAAAAATGGCAATAATAAATTTACTTTCGTTTAGTAAAATTATATCTTCCGCGTCTGACAGTGAAAGATTTTCTTCTTTTACATATTTCTTGTTCAGACCTCCTTTGTATTGTAACTTTTAGAAACAAGTTAGACTTAACTAGAAAAAGTTTGGAGAAGTTTAAATGAAATACAAACAAATCCAATCCAAAAAGGTCCCGTTAGCGAAAAAGTGACCTTAAGTAGTTTTTAACAAAATACATTATTTAGTGACTTTGTTTTTAGAGTATCTTTGTATACCTACATAACAAAAAAAATGTCTACCACACTTGTGTGGTGCAAAGTAAATATATTTGGATTGATTTTAAAAATTGCTGTACATTATGCAAGTAGCCGAGCTAAATTACAATTTACAGTGAACAAAAAGTACAAATCGCTAAAATAAATTGTATTTCGACGATCGGATGGCCAAGTGGTAAGAGAACCTGACTACGAAGCTTGAGGTCCCGGGTTCGATTCCCGGCCGGGCAGATATTTGTATGAATAATACGAATGTTTGTTCTCGGGTCTTGGCTGTTTAATATGTATTTAGTATGTATTTATCTATATAAGTAAGTTTATCCGTTGCCTAGTATCTATAGTACAGTTGGACTGACAGCTTCACCGCTTCGACAAAGGTAAGGTAAACGTCCGAGTGCTCGACGCTCTAATGCCCAATAGCCGACACCCTATTCATCTCTATTGCTAATGACATAACATTAAAGATGCCAACTATTGGGACAGTGACGAGCACTCGTACGTTTACTTTATCGGATACGTTGCATAATGTATTTCAATAACCCTACTCCTATTACGACGATCCAATAAAACTATCAATATGATTGGTCGATTCGTACACGTCTCCTCTCCGCTCCGCTCGTCTCCGCCTCAGTGGAGCCGCAGCCTAAAGGCCTCTACCCACCACACCGTATCATGCCATGATCGTAATAGGAACGTGTCAGGAACGGAATGTCAAGCGCGTACATGGCACGCGACGGCGACGTTTGGTTACGAAACATGCTAGTGGGCATAGCCTCATACTTTACGATACAAAGAATATTTTCACTTCTCATGCTCGTAAAGTTGATACGAGTATTTATGATCAATGCTTAGGCGACATAAAATTCATTTTTATGCTCTAGTACATAAAGTAAAATCTTCTTCTAAGACCAAGGTAATCAGGTTGTCAACAGCCACAAACAAAAAAGTTTCTACATATTTTTTTAACAATTTTTATTTTATGTAAAACTAAAAATAAAACAAATAAATCAAAACAAATTAATAAAACTAAATATTTATAATTATATTAGCAATGCATGAAAAATAAAAGGTACCTAGTAGGTGAACAATATTTCCTCTGTTGTTATTTCATCTCCTCGCAATCGAAGCGAAAAGCAGAGTGTAAAACTCGAGCATGAAACCTATTTTCCCCTCGAAGTGTCTATCCACCTTCGCCGTACCGGCTCGGGTAACTATATGAACGCTTCGGGTAAAATGGCTTGTTTTATGCTCTTGTTGTACAATCTACTATTTTTTGCCTGACACGTTGCTATCACGGTCATGGTATGATACGATTGTAATGGGTGGAGACCTTTAACAACAATAGGCATATCTACGTAACCACCTACATAACTACAACATACAGAGCACAGATAACTCAATTTTCCTTGAGACTTGTTTGCCAGCATTTAACATACTTGAAAGGATTTGATTTACTGAAGGTTCTTTGCCACAATGACAGCAGGCGCGGTTTGTAATGAAGTGGCTTTTCTCTACGTTTGTTCCTAAGTGATAACGTTTCACTCGTACTCGAGTTCTGTGGTCTTCTTTGTTAAAGAAATAAATATACCGGGTGTGGCCTGTAACACGGGCAAATAAATAAGTCATAGATCGTACACGTCAAACTAAACTACATTAGTTCAGCGACTTTTAAAAATAATTAGTTTTTTTTATTACACTTTAATGTTTATTCGAATGGAAGAGGAAGGAGGAATGTAAAGCAAAATGTTTGATATTTGTAGCGTGACAGGCAACGTCAGTTGCGTTCTAGGATGGCGTGCATTGAATTTACGATTAAATTTGTCAGAAAAAAAAGAAATGAGACCATGATGATCCAACTACCGGTAACCTATAGAGCCGTTTTCAATATTATCCCCGGTTCTGGGCCACACACTGTACCTATAGCACTAAAGAGATCGTTGACCTTTCTTCAATGTTGCTACGCCAACTACTATATTATGGGTAATTCGAATCATTATCAGCCGGAAGACGTCCACTGTTGAGAAAAGGGTATTAGGTAATAGGGTGTTATAATAGTATTTTATGCAACTGTATTATAATAGGGGTCCTTAAAACACGAGTGTGGGTTTATGTTTCATAATAGGGTCACATGAGTGTTTT
>NC_133482.1:2768111-2778571 GCF_025370935.1 Choristoneura fumiferana | reverse complement strand
ATTCTTGCACGTTTTAAAGTGGGCTTTAAACTCAGTTTTTTGTTTGATAACACATCAAAGAGTTCAATATTTTTACTTTACTTGTCCTCTACTAACCGAGCGACAGCTAAGTACATTTGTACGATATCACGACACCATTTGTAATGTTAACATGCAGAACCAAACAAAAGAGTTATAAACGCGTTAGCATTTTGTATCGTATTACTTGTTTCTGTATTTCAGAATAACACCCGACCCCCGTCCACAGTCTGTTTTCGAGCGAAACGCTGCAGTCCATATCTAATTACGAAATTCGGTTAGATGGACTCACAACATACTGTAAATTTGATAGTAACACACGATGATTTCGGAGACAAAATCAAACTCAATCCTACACCATACCAATTAAGGTGTACAAGTCATTTACCACCGTACGTAATAACGTGTAACTTACATATAAAAAAAGAAGAATGCTAAGCTCACTATTACGCAATTTCTACAATTTATCAAGAACAAACTTTTATTTAAGTGAACCTCGTATACGTATTTGTTTGTTTGTTTTCTAAACCACTTTCAATGGCTGAATAAAATTGAAATTTGGTTTACATGCAGATAGAATGACAATGCAAGTACACAGTCAACAAAAGCACTGCAAAACACTGACTTTGAGGTCTTCAGATCTTCTTCCTAAACAAAAAAAAACTTTAAATCGGTCGATAAATTACCTAATTGTGACATAACGAACAAAAATAAAACTGAATTTAGAACCTGTTTTGAAGTCGATTAAAAAGGATAGCAATCATATTTCACAGCATATAACCGTTCTCAAACAAATATAAATAAACGAACATACTGTACAAATACACTCGCAGAGATTCCATTTCTGGTGGGTAAAATACCTACCGCATGAGTAGGTATTTTATTATGGATAGACAAATAAATAGAGATGGCAATCAGCTTTAGGGTAATTCCACGCGCGGTACTGTAAAGATTGTTGATTTTAGTATTTTGTGTATTCTTATTTCAACGATACTAATGTTTAAATGCTAAAGTTAGTTGCTGCCACAGTAGTTTAAGACGTCGTATTTAAATGTAAATTACGAAATATTTAAACAGGCATGGCTAGATGATGAACGAAAGAAAAAAAGACAAAAATTAATAACTAATAAACAAAATTCAAAAAATCATAAAAAAACGTTATATTATGAATTTAATATTACAAAGATAAGGGCAATAAAACAAAATAACCAATAAATTCAAACGAATGCTAACAAACAGCAATGTAAATAAATGGACATAAAAACTGCTGAAATTGTTTCATGAAAAATATGTGTCACCTTTTTTAATTTAGGAAACGAAGGACTCAACGTTTTATTAAAAGCTATAACGGATAAAAGAAAAAAAGAAAAGAATTGATTCGTGTACAGTCATCATGTAGATAAACAACAGGAAAATAATGTTGACGCAGCTGCAGTGGCCGTCTTGAAATGAAGCGAAAAATGTATATTTTGTTTACTTACCGTTTTTGACGTTTATCCTGAAAACATCTTGCTATTATTGCAATGTTGTTATAAAATGTATGATAGCAATCTATATGTGTTTTAGTAATTAGCTTCTTAGACTCAGATATGTAACATTATATTTTTAATACAATAAGGGCTGTTCACCATCCATTGATTAGTGTTGACTGACGGTTAAATGTGATGCCGTCTCTATTTGTTTTGTTCGAATAGACGGAGACGGCATCACATTTAACCGTCAGTTAACATTAATCAATGGATGGTGAAACAGCCCCAAAAAGGTTTGCATGTCTGCTTGTTACGCTCTCACGCTTTACATTCTCAATTGATAGTGACGAAATTTAAACCTCTAAAAGAGAAAAGAATAGTTTTTCGTCCCGAAAAATTGTATATTGCCACGGACGTTCGATGAACTAATTCTTCGCAGGTAGAATTGTGGGCATTTTTTTTCATTTCATAAATGGGCTTGGATCTTCTTTATACTTACTTGCAACTGCAAAGGACATGACCTGCATTTTTCTGACTCTTGCTGAACCTTAACCATGTCATCATCCATCATCCCAGCCTATATACATCCCACTGCTGGGCACAGGCCTCCTCTCAGAACAAGAGAGCTAGGGCCATAGTTCCACGCGGGCCCAGTGCGGATTGGGAACTTCACACGCACCATTGAATTGCTTCGCAGGTTTGTGCAGGTTTCCTCACGATGTTTTCCTTCACCGCGTAGCTCGTGGTAAATTTCAAATGTAATTCCGCACATGAATTTGGAAAAACTCAGAGGTGCGAGCCGGGGTTTGAACCCACGACACTCTGTTTGAGAGGCGATAGGTCAAACCACTAGGCCACCACGGCTTAACCATTCTACCCTAGTTTATATGTATACCTGGTGTAGCCTATAACACGAGTAAATAATTAAAATATAGATCATACTCGTCAAACTGAACAACATTAGTTCAGCTACTTTTTAAAATAATTAGTTTTTTCTTAAATACACTTTAAAGTGTATTCTAAGAAAAAATATAAAGCAAAATGCTTGATGTTTGTAGTGTGACAGGCGACGTCAGTTTAGTTCTAAGATGGCGTACATTGATAACAGTATTTAATTTGTATAAAAAAGGGGAATCTAAAGAATCCGTTATATTTAAAAGTCGCTGAATTAATGTTGTTCAGTTTGACAAGTTAAGATTTTTAAATGAAGTTAAGTTCTCAAATGAAACTAATAATTATATTAAAGAAGTTTATTAAATGATCCAGTATTACATAGTCATAGTCATAGTCATATATCTTTATTCCATTGACACAAATAAATTATGCACTAGAACAAGTCTTACATACGAGTATTACAAAAAAAAGCCTACAGTTAACAAAGGGAAAAAAATAAATTTAAATTACAAAAATCTTAATTTGATGTCAAATAATAATAATTAATATTGTAAAATATAAAAAAATAACATTAATTTAATTGGCAGATATGTCCATTTCTATACAATATTTATTTTCATTAAATTTTATGTCAAAATAGTCTTTAATACTATACAGACCTCTTGAGTCAACTTCTTTTTAAGAAAGTTTTTAAATTTGACATCATTCATTGATTTTACTGACGCGGTAGATGGTTATACATTTTTAAACTTTGGAAATAAAACATTTTCTAGTTTTGCCAATCGCACTCGTGGCAGGCGCAGCATATCTTTGCCTCTGGTGGGATAATTATGATCGTCACCTCTTTTCGGAGTGCTGCTTAGGTGCTTTCTTGCATATAACAAGTTCCTAAAAGCGAAAAGTGAGTACAGCGTCATAATATTGCCTCCTTAAATAAATTTCTACAGGATTGTCGCATTGGTAACTTGTATATATTTCTAAGTGCCCTTTTTTGCAATTTGAATACTCGAATGGAGGTTGCTGCATGTCCCCAAATCAGGGCACCATAAGACATCACTGAATGGAAATAGCATAGTAAACTGTTTTGCCTGATGTAATTCCGCAGATTCCCTAATTCTCTTGACGGCAAAAGCAGCTTTACTTAGTTTTTTACAAAGCAAGTCGATATGATGATCCCACTTCAACGCACTGTCTATTGTCATTCCTAAAAATTTTGAAACTTTAGTACCTACTAGCAAATTTTCATCACATTTCAATTCTAATGTTTGCTGGATGGTCTTAAACTATAGAACATTAGTTCTGTCTTATCCGCATTTAATTTAAGTAATTTAGGAGAAATTTAAATTTAAAAGTTTTTACAGTCTACCAAAATTTGCAAATGTCAAGTACGATCTATGTATAATTAAAACATATTTGCTCGTGTTATAGACCACTTCCGGTATGTCTTCATTAATTCTCTCAGCTTTATTATTGACCACAAAGGCAACAGGCAATACCTACGTCCTCGAAGCATTATCTACCGGCTATCAGGTCAGATTTATTGAGACCATTCGTTATGCTAGCATCGTGAATTTTATTGCACCCGATATAAAATATAGTGTTGAGATATGGGATACACTCTTAAGATGCGGAGTGAGATATGGTCTAGCCGTGTTTGGATGAAAATACGTATTTTCAAAGAGTTTCAAAGGGAGTTGCAATTGTTCTTTTTAACATTTCACATGCAATCATCATCATCATCATGTCAGCCGAAAGACGTCCACTGCTGGACATAGGCCTCCCCAAGGCTCTCCACTCAGACCGGTCTTGTGCTTTCCGCATCCACCGCGATCCCGCGATCTTAACCAAGTCGTCGCTCCATCTTGTTGGAGGCCTACCGACAGCTCGTCTCCCGGTCCGCGGACGCCATTCGAGAACCTTCTGGCCCCATCGGCCATCCGTCCTGCGAGCAATGTGCCCCGCCCACTGCCACTTTAGTTTCGCAATTCTTCGGCTATGTCGGTAACCTTAGTTCTACTGCGGATATTATCATTTCACATGCAATACCTACACGGTTTTAATCTCTTAATTATCAACATGATATTACAGGACACATCTACTACTAGATATAAGCTTTCTTCAAGAATCTTCATGACGTGCCAGTTACCACCAACGTTTTCCGGCAAACTTTACCCGATCGTCCATTCACTATATAGAGACCTAATAATACATTTTTCACACCTCTCCTTCAGATAAGTAACTTTTCCTCCCTGTCGAGAGGGAGCAAAGTGCAACTTTTCTGTTCAAGGCTTTTCTTAGTGTTTTATTGCAAATGTCAATTTTGAAGTTGATAATTGTAAAGCCACGCTATTTTATATGCTGGTTGTTCTTTAATGATATTTAGATATTTTTTTTCAAGTCTCTTAATGCTCGGTGTGAAAAGTTGTATGAGCCATACGAAGCAAAATTATTTTCATCTTGGGCGTTAACACTTGAATCCCTCATTACGCTTAGGATTCTACTTTAGAATCCCTCGCTACGCTCACATTCTGGATTCAATGTTACGCCCTCGCCGTAAATACACCATTTTGCTCCCTTGTGACACAAATAACTATTCTTTCATTACACGGCCGCTAGCAATGGCTAACAGTTCTATGAGCAATGTGTTCTATCCCTGTTACGACATTTGTTGCAATAAAAGTGCAGCCAGATAAATTCAAAATAAGGTTTACAATAAGCTAACAAGAGCTCTTGACTAACCCACCTGCAGCACTATTATGAAATATTTTGGTAGCCTTGTTGTTAATTTGCTGTGGTGGTCTAGTGGTTTGACTTGTGCTCTCTCAAGCAAAAGATTCTAGGTTCAAACCCAGACTAAAATTTCGGAGTTTTTAGAAATTACATTTAAAATTTACCACGACTTTTTAGGTGAAGGAAACCTGTACAACCTGCGAAGAAATTCAATTATGTGTGTGAAGTTCCTATCCGGACTGCGCCTGCGTGGTACCACGGCCTAAGTCTGCGTATGCGCAGCTCGCTGTGGGATGTACGTAGACTGGCATGATGATTATGATAATGATGATGATTGGTTTCACACCATGGACCCGTAAACAGTTGTTTATGACTGCAAGCTAGAATTCACGTGCAAAGACTTACATTTAAAATTTACGAGTTTTCCGTTAAATGTATGCATATATGCATATGCATATGCATGTAATAATAGCCTAAACAACAAAAAGGTGTATAGCCCCCGACATTGTCACTTCAAAGTTCGATATCCAAAAATGGTTAAACCGATTTGGATAAAAACTATCTAAAAAACTATCGCTAGAAAACCTGATTTCAAATAAAAAAAATCCCATCCAAATCGGTTCACCTGTTTAAGAGCTACGGTGCAACAGCAGACACACAGACACTCAGACAGACACACATAGCGGTCAAACTTATAACACCCCTCTTTTTGCGCTGGGGTTAAAAAAACGATTCAATGAAGTGCGAATCTGCACAAACTGTAACGTTCCGTGCAACGCTCAGCCAGAACCATCTATTGATATAATATATCAGACTCCTTGAGCATGAAGCTCCAACATGTTTGCAGGTGGTAGGACCTTTGTGCAAGGTCCGCCCAGATTGCTACCACCATCTTGCTCGCTAATCCTGCCGTGAAGCAGCAGTGCTTGCACTGTTGTGTTTCGGCGTGGAGAGTGAGACAGCCGGTGAAATTACTGGCACGTGAGGTATCCCATCTTAGACCTCTAGGTTGGCAACGCGTCTGCAATACCCTGGTGTTGCAGATGTTTATGGGCGGTGGTGATCTCTTACCATCAGGGGACCCACTTGCTCGTTTGCCATCCAGTCGAATTAAAAAAAAAAAAAAAACATGTTTGAAGCCCGTTGAGACGTAAAGATTGACAGCAAAAACAATAGTGGGATTGCGAAGATTAGCCATCATGGACCTCGTATGTCCTATTCGGAAAGATGGTAGTTAGAATAGTGACACATATACATTTCTGGTGCAAAGGTTGTCTATAGCGGTTCAGCCGGCAACACGCAAGTGTATTTGGGCACCTTAGCGCCTGGTCAGGCAAGGCGCACTCCGCGATATAGGTGCGATTCTGTAAGTATCAAAACCCCACGCCGGCGTGGGTTAACTCACTAGGGCTATGAGCACCGCCGGCACGCACGCTCGCAGTCCCTCACTCGAACTAGTCGCGCCCCGTAACGCTCCGTGTAGCTGTGTGATTTACGTGAAACTGGTTCACGATTAGTGCAGAAAAATATTGCATTCATATTTATTTTATTTATATATTCATATTCTGTACATAACATTACACTAACTGACCCAATTCTGTTCGAAACCATATTAAGTGCGAGTGCGACAAAAGAACAGTTAGGTAATTCGCGATTTACCAATGCCCACTGCGGGCGTACAAAACCATTGAGGCAGCCGACGACGCATTCAGCACGCGACCTTGTACAATTAATCATTTTGTGACCATCGGAGATCGTAGGCGCGTCAATTTGAATATGCTAGAAAAAATAAGTATTTGTCCGAATTTACTCTTAAATATGTGACTGTTACTTTTTTATTGATTTACAATCCTATCCTAAACCAAAACGCTGGTGCTGAATAATAACGACCTTTGCGCGCAGCACTAGAGTTCAATGTTGCTTGTGTGTGCGCGGTGATTTTGCTAATAAAAATTACATAGGCATATAAAATGGCGGCTTTCGCCAACCATATCAAAAGAGAGAACTTTCTGTACTTGTACTATTACTTATTCTGTGGCCTGGTGTGACTCGGGACGTTTTATTTGACGGACTGTATTTTTGCTTTTCCTTTTATTTCTAATATTACATAATACAAGATGTCTTAAAAAATATCCGGGATTTTACGACAGACTAGGTTTGACTGAACACTGTGTGGAATGTGAAGTTATTTTGAGACGACCTCTATGAAGATGCTTCATCGAATTTTAGATTCAAAATGCAACCTTCAACAGCATTTAGGTATTCAAGTTTGAATCCATTAATAAAGGATAACATTTATCTTCGTAATACGATAGTTAAAAGTTCTTGAAAAATATTTAGAGTGATGTTGAGACGAATCAACCCAACCACCCGCTGAAACATCTCAGGTTCATTTTAAGACACCTTGTACCACTAGGTTTCTCTTTTTGTTGTCATCTTTTACAGCCTATTCAGCCTAACGTAAACAGCAAAAGCAAAACCTTCAATCCTAGTATCGTCCTATTACTACCTTCCACAGCATTTAACAAGCTATTGATACATGCACTCAATTTTCTCGGCGGCGGCACAATATATCCTACGTAAGGTAGTCTACTCTACTAGCTTCGTGTTAAATGGATGCGTGAGATTGTAAGTTATGGACAGTTCCATGGATAAAAGGTCCTGGCTGGATAGGATAACAACCTGTGATGACGTAGATATGCAGCCCATTGAGTTATGAGGTGCTGAGGTATGGAGCAATGGGAATTTGGCGGGTTTTTAGAAATTTATAGAATTCTCGATTGATGACTTGAGTGTTAGATCTGGTCACCAGATGGTACGAGACTTGACAGAAAGCCTGATGATTTATGTAACGCTTTTTTCAATGTCCTTTTTTGTACTTTTTGATTTATAAAAAATATATAACTTGTTGAATCAGGAGGCGTTACTTTGTGGACGCCTATTACAATTAACTATAAACTAATCCTTTTTTTTTTACTTTTGAAATATATTTCTTTAAACTAAGAATTTTTACGTTAAAGTAAAAATAAAACATTTATCACTACGTCCATACAACAAAAATGTTCACGCAGCTCTTCCGCCTGCTCGCTATATGAAAATAAACAAATTTCACAAACTCTACTCTCACCACCATCATATTACATTAACACGTTTCGAACTCAACGGAAGTTCATCATAAAAGCAAAAAGTTAAAAAAATCAATTTTCTCCCAAATGCAAATGTGCACAAGGAGCTGCATGACCGCAAATTTGTTGAATAGACGTACCTATCGTAAGGTCGCATGCAAGCAAAATAATTGTTTGAGTATTATTTAGTTCATTTACATCAATAATTATTTTCTCAAGAACCAAGCAAGTTTCATTGAAACCAGACTTTGAGGCCCGAAAAAAATATTAAATTTTTCTCAATTTTGTACGTTTTTTTTCCAATTTCCCATTTTCAGACAGCCAAATTGCGTATCATTACAAGGGTCTATATTGAATTCTAAAGCAATCTAATTTGAGCTCTACTCCGCTTATACTGGGTTTATATTAAGGATGTTGTAAGCTAGTTGTCTCATCCTAGAATGACCAACGCTTATTAGTTTGGGAGCTCATTAGGCAACTCTCAAAGCGATGTTAAAATAGCAGCTCAGTTGGGAACTCAAACTTCATCTTTTAAAGGTTTTTTTAGGCATAGAGTTTGTTCAAAGGCCTGAATTTTTAGCTAGAATAGGACAACATGATTGCAGTATCCGCGACCGGTCTCACAATTATGCAAGACAAATATAAGTAGAGGATAAAGAAATAAAGAAAGAAGAAAAGAGAAAGATTTATTTGGTTTCACCAGAACCAACACCTTACAGTAATAAGGCTAAAACACTAAAACTAACAATAAAACTAAGTTACGTGGATATGTAGGATACGTTTAAGAACGTCTTTCACTCATCTGTTAACTGGATAATAGTAGAATGTTCAACAAGAGCATAAAACGAGCCATTTTACCTGAGACGTTTATATAGCCACCCGAGCCGGTTCGGCAAGGGTGGATAGACACGTCGAGGAGAAAATGGGTTTAATGCTCGAGTTTTACACTCTGCTTTTCACTTCGATTGCGAGGAGATAAAATGACAAAAGAGGAAACATTGTTCACTTACTAGGTATCTTTTATTTTACATGCATTGCTAATATAATTATAAATATTTAGTTTTATTAATTTATTGGATTTATTTATTTTATTAAAATTTAATAAAATACATTGAGACTTTTTTGTTCGTAGCTGCTCAGGCCTGATCTTGACCTTGGTCTTAGATGAACATTTTACTTTATGCACTAGAGCATAAAAAATCATTTCATGTCGCCTAAATCCAGCATAAAGACGAACTTAACGAGCATGAGAAGTGTACAATTTATTTTATTATAAACTAAATATGTTTTTTTCACAAATCATCACAAATGATCACAAATGGATTGCCTAAAACATTCCTGGCCAAAAAGAAAACCAAAAAAAAGTACAACCATTATTCAAATACAAATGAGACCCAATAAAATTGTTTTTTTTGTGATGCATTCTGTACATCTCCGCTTCGCTTTCCTCCGATCCGCTCTGCTCCGTTTCTTTCAAGAATCATTCCTCGAAATGAATGCACACGATCTTTATCTAACGATGGGCCAGTTATACAATACGTAATAGTAACATCGGTCAACAGTGTCAGACGCCCGAAGCGTGGTCGTGTGAATTATACTGCGGCACACTGAAATATAGACGGCATAGGCCACAGAACTATTACTAAGTGAAACGGAAGTGTTACGTACGATACGCTGTGTATTTCAAGAAGAAAGACGGGCTGTTTCACCATCCATTGATTAGTGTTAACCGACGGTTAAATGTGATGCCGTCTCCGTCTATTCAAACAAAATAAATAGAGACGGCATCACACCTAACCGCCAGTTAACACTAATTTCACCCCTTATTGACCAAAATAGGGATGTTGACGCCATTAAAAATAATTCGAAGGCACGACTCCAGTAAAGAAACGCTTTATTTTAGCCCTGAAAACCAGATTAATTTTAGATTTACTGTAAAATTAGAATTTTTGTGTCTTCAAAACAAATAAATAGTTAGTTGATTGAGTTGGCGAACAAATAGCGACTTATGATGTCATAAGTCGCTATTGCCATTGGAACTCTGTGGGGAATTGTATTTTGACCACTCATTAAAAGTACGTCAGTTGATTGGTGGTGTCAACATCCCTATTATCTAAATCCATCTAATACCATCGTAAAAATCAGGATAATGTCTAAAGGTAGGGAACGTCTCTAAGAATGGTATAATGACCGATATACTCGTCCTTTACATCCATCAGTTCAC
>NC_133482.1:2732372-2768011 GCF_025370935.1 Choristoneura fumiferana | reverse complement strand
AGCGACTTTTTTTTAAGATGGTGTGTTTATATACATTTCGGAATCAGTAAATTTTTCTCTGTTGTTTGAGCGATGTCTCAAAATTTTCACAAAAATGTCGCTTAGTTAATTTTCCTTCTACCGTGGATACATAAATATGAAATTATTATAAGTAAAAACATTACAAAAAACAATAAAATATACGTTATTTAACTTAAAATACAAGAATTTAAGAAAAAATAACCATATAAAACTTAACTATAAACTAACTACCTAACTTAAAAACTTAATACCTACTAAATTAAATCTAAAAACGGCCCCGGGCATGGTGCCCTAGAGGCTGGCAGCATTCCCTCGTTGAATAAAATAAGTATTACATGAATGATAAGAACTAACTCTAATCGTGAATCGGAGCTGAACACAGACTTTTCAGGGTTCCGTACGTTCGTCGCGTCGTCAAAAACGTCCGTCCGTCAGGACCTTTTTTTCAGAAAGCGCGTGGAGATATCAAGCTGATATTAATAAAAAATAACTACCTTTTGGAGCAGTGAAAAAGTCAAATTCACAGTCAACACAATCAAAAGTCACTAAAAACAGTGTTTCATACAAATTGCCGCGGGAGTATTTTCTTAATTTTTTATGAATCTATCACTTACTTAAGTAGTGATGTAAATTTACTTAGAACTTGCTCCTAACACTGTATTCGTCGAACAAGCATGGAATTATGTCCTCAACGACACGTATCCGTCGACGGCGAACCCCTTCTATGAATTAAATCGGTTGCTCTGCTCTGCATGTGACCGAATGTGACTCGCGAACGAACTTTGTCCTAAAAGTGCGGTCACAAGGCGCACAGAACAGCTGTCCCGAAGAGTTATAAGTGTACAAGTTGGTAGACAGGTTTGGATTAGCTTTTTATAACTGGCGCTTGCGCAAGATCTTCCAGACGAGCTATTTCGAAGCTCTCAGTTGACATTTTTAAGGCGCTGTGCCAGTCAGATCGGTGATGCGCAAGCTCTTTCCAACTATCACACGTATGTTACACACATTTGAAGTGACGTTTGAGAACATCTTTCATGCACACGCACGCATGGAATACTCTGTGCGCCGAGTCCGACTTGCTCTTGGCCTGTTTTTTTTAACCCCCACCTAACCATGGACAACTTACATCAACTAACTAATGACACATTATTATTTATAAACCCATCACCATCTATTCACTCACCGCAACCACTTCGTTACACGACGCCTATAATAAACCATTAATGAGCAAGCCGATTTGTCACTACAATACCGTTCAACCCTCAACCAAATTACACTCTTATACCAACCGTAAAAGTGCGATTTCGGTTAAACTGAAAACGTGATATAAAACCTTGTTGGCGTGGATTTTCTATTGGGTTGAATTGGTGCAATCGGGGCACGTCACGTCACGTTGGGTTCATCGTGTAGCGTCATAATATTGCGTGGCGTCACATCGCGTGGCAAGGCGAGGGGGCTGCTTGATTTTTATTGGCATATTTTAATTGAATAATTCTCAAGAAGCGGCCGGCAATTAATGTTAGTTAAATTAATCAAAAATATATTTATAATAAGTTTCTGTTAAAATTATATTTCTTTATACCTACAAGTCAAGATTTAACTTGAGTTTTAAGTCTACAAGTCAGTCGTGCTACTTCAGTCAACGTCACTTAACCATCAAGACAACGCAGGGGAAAGTTGCAACAAGAGATTAATAGTCCTACTTATTATAAATGCGAAAGTTTTTGTGTGTTTGTTTGTTACTCCTTCACGCTAAAAGCCTTTCCAGCTTCTATAACAATATACTACCTATATAAAGTAGCTCTATTATCATGATCATGACATTGAAACAATCGAATTATTAACAATGTATTACTCTGATTGGTAGTTATTTGAGAAGCTATTACATAGCCTAAATTACGCTGTTGCGTGTGAAGCTAGTAAAGCCTATTTTTCACAGTTCGTTGAACTGTATTGGCTTATCGTATTAATAGTCACTGTCGGCAACTACCTAACGTTTATTACTAGATTACTCGGAAATTGGTTTTGATCGATTCGATCGATTATTTTTAAAATGTTTGTACTGTTCAATTTATATATGTTGGCACAGGTTCGAGAATAACGTAGGCGACACAGACTTGGTTATAACAGCGTGTATATTAATGAAATTATTATTACAAATTATATGAAAAATTATATAGGAAGGAAGCGAGTGACCGCGAGCTCGCTCCTTGGCCGTATGATGTGGAGCCGCGGCGCGCGCGACTGCCTCGAGTTGTGCTGGTGTGTGAGATGCCAGCCGCACTCACACATGCACGGCGTTAACAATATCTTTTGTAATTCGTGTACATTTTATGATTTTGAATGTTTTGTCAACTGTCGCAGCAGAATTCATTTTGGTTACTTATACATTATATGTTTTGTTGTGACACGAAAAATAACTACTTATACCATTATATACCACGAAAAACAACGATTGTTGTCACAGCGGAACTTTTTTTTAGTCAGTCGTTTTGTATACCCAACGGTCACCGCTAGGTAAAGATAGTTATAAAAAAAAACTAAAATTCGGGTAGGTTAGGTGAACCTTTCGTACAAATTTGAAGTGCCCTACTTTTTGAACTTCCACTCAGCTGCTCGCGTGAAAAAGATAACGGTCATGAATTGCTCTTGCCTTGCGCTGCAATAGCAACGTAGTGTATGTCTGGCAACCACAGTTGCCAGAAGCATTTTGCTAAAATATATTTGGCAACCGTAGTTGCTCAAATCACGTGAGTGTATAGCAATTATCATCATCCCAGCCTATATACGTCCCACTGCTGGGCACAGGCCTCCTCTCAGAACAAGAGGGCTTGGGCTATAGTTCCCACGCGGGCCCAGTGCGGATTGGGAACTTCACACGCACCATTGAATTGCTTCGCAGGTTTGTGCAGGTTTCCTCACGATGTTTTCCTTCACCGCAAAGCTCGTGGTAAATTTCAAATGTAATTCCGCACATGAATTTCGAAAAACTCAGAGGTGCGAGCCGGGGTTTGAACCCACGACCCTCTGTTTGAGAGGCGATAGGTCAAACCACTAGGCCACCACGGCTAATAGGCCACCACGGCTAATAGCAAAATTACGCATAATGCATAAAAATACGATGACATAACTACTGAGACTGGCTGGCACAGACACTACAGTACCCGGCCATATAGATTGCACATCATTCTTTGGAAAGAGATTCGGCTAATTTCGGCTTCGTAGACTTACCTATGTGACGTTTGTCAGTCGTTGTACAGGTGCAATAGAATAAAACGCATTTAGATGAAAATATATAATAAGAGTTGTTGAAACCCGCCAACCAAAACTTGAGGGAACTATCCTTTTTCTAGTAGTTGCAACAGCTCTATCGATATCCGAAGTTAACATGTCATTAATTTGACGTAAACTAGTTAAGTCACTTAATAACTACGATGATTGATGGACGGTAGCCAGTGTTCGGAAATCGTCGTGAACAGCCAATTGTCTTTTTCCGAAGACCGATGTGAAATCTTTATCGCCGGGTACTAGTCTAAACCAATAAAGCTCGAAACTTGAAATTAAGCTGGAATAAGTAGATATTAGATGTGCACCACGGATAAGAAGTAATATTTTCTATGCTTACGAACCCAAGATACCCGGGGGGGGGACACATACAACACCTTTCAAATCAAAATTTAATAAAAATAATCTACATTTATTATTTCCAAATCGCGTGTACACGCCAAGATTAAAACAGTAGGTATTACAATAATTTTATTTCATATATTATGTTAAGTAGACTTTCCCTTTATGAGTCATAATCATAATATTTGTTCTAAAATTAATATCACCTTGATAAGGTATTTATTTTGCCGCCCACTGTTTAACGCCAGTATTTCATGCTAAGCGATATAAAGCTTCTATATTGGTCATAAAAGTATTGTATTAAGGGATTTTAGGGTATTTTTAATGGCCCCGATGATTGTAATTAAGCGCCTAAGTAACCCATCTATTTTATTATCCATTAGTGGCAATCTATTTGTAGACGTAATGAGCTTCTATTAAGGTTAAATGTTGAGAAACTTTAACAATTGTGTTTATTAAACATATGAACCTCAGTTTTAATTGGGTTTCTTTTACAATTTGCTAAAGATACTCGTAGGGTTGTGAGGAGTTTTGTAAAGACTTGTCATCATCCCGGCCTATAAACGTAGTACCTACTGGTCTACAAGCAAAATCTCGATTTTGCAAATTCGGAAACATGTCGAGCTAAACTCGATTTAAGACGTGAGTTATCCGGGTCATTATATTTAATACCTACTGGTCATAGACTTTCTCTCAAAATGAGGCCTTGGCTATTAATTACCACCCGGGCTCAGTGCAAAAGTACTTCACACACACCACGATGATTTTGCTCATGATGCGAGTCCGGATTCGAATTCACCTTTTACGTAGATCAAACCACAAGACTATCGTAAAGATTGCATGGCTTTTTTGTCATTTATTCAGTAAGTAGGCCGCAATGGGCTCTTTTTCACGTCATTTAAGACGTCAAACGACCTTTTACACGTCAGTTCAGTAAAAGTAAACAAAATGTGTCATAAAAATGTGTCTTGCTCGCTAATCCTGCCGTGAAGCAGCAGTGCTTGTAGTGGAGAGTAAGACAGCCGATGAAATTACTGGCACGGAGGTATACCATCTTAGGCCTCTAGGTTGGCAACGCGTCTGCAATACCGCTAGTGTTGCAGATGTTTATGGGCGGTGGTGCTCTCTCACCATCAGGAGACCCACTTGCTCGTTTTCCATCCAGTCGAATATGAATATGTTTTTTTTTTGTACCTAATAATATTGTTGTCTTGTGTTGTGAATAAATGTGTGGGGGGAGGCTCCAATAGAGAGATCTCTCTCCAGGCAGGTGTTATGCCTGGGGACCGAAGTCCGAAGGAAGAGCGTCGGAGCTTGTATATATGCGACCGCGTTGAGAAACTTCGATAGCGCGATGTAGAACATGGTCGGAGTTTCTATTATTGTTCACTATATGGCGCTAGGAGTGGCTACATCAGCCCCCCTTTTTAGACCGGAGGTCGGTGTGGAGTGCGGTGCAGTCTGTGCGTCATGTGGGCGCTTGCAGGTGCCAGTTGCTTGAGTGTGTTGCTCGGAGCCTTGTTGGCGAGCGTTGAGTTGAGTTGCGTTGAGCTGCGTGAGCTGCGATGAGCTGTGGTGAGCTGTGTTGAGTGAGCTGCGGTGAGCTGTGTTGAGTGAGCTGCGGTGAGCTGTGTTGAGTTGAGGTTGTCACACTGTAGACACCAGGCATATGTAGTTACATGCTAGTGGTGCACGGTGTGGTTAGTCTGGCCTGCTGTGAGACTGCGTCTTTGTCTTGGATGTCTTCAAAGCCTGCGTTTGTGTCCATTGTCGGGGTCACCAATGTGGGGGGAGGCTCCAATAGAGAGATCTCTCTCCAGGCAGGTGTTATGCCTGGGGACCGAAGTCCGAAGGAAGAGCGTCGGAGCTTGTATATATGCGACCGCGTTGAGAAACTTCGATAGCGCGATGTAGAACATGGTCGGAGTTTCTATTATTGTTCACTATATGGCGCTAGGAGTGGCTACAAATGTATTTTCTCTCTTTCTTTCTTTCTAATAGCAAGTTTTTCCACTGATCAATAAAATCAACCGAAAACATGCTATAAAATGGCGTTATCGTTTCCGTATGACATTGCGCCAACATTACAGCCTATACAACCCTTATAACACAACGACGATTGTCACAGTTTTATTTGCCATATACTCGTAAACGACAATAATGATAACAAGATGATATTGGGCACACACACAGCTTGTAGCGTTAAAAGGGAATCGCACGAAGTGTTATAGAGGCAGCCATTTCGGCGGATTTCACTTTCTTGCAGAAACGCTTGGGTGTAAAAACAACGGAATTACTTAGGATATACCGTAACTGCCGTTGTGTAGCATTAATTTAAGCGAAAGCATTTAGTTTTGAATTGAATATTTTGATAACACATGATGATATCCGCAGTAGAGCTAAGGTTACCGACATAGCCCGGAGAATTGCGAAACTGAAGTGGCAGTGGGCGGGCACATTGCTCGCAGGACTGATGGCTGATGGGGTCAGAAGGTTCTCGAATGGCGTCCGCGGACCGGGAGACGAGCTGTCGGTAGGCCTCCAACAAGATGGAGCGACGACTTGGTTTAAGATCGTAGGATCGCGTTCGATGCGGAAAGCACAAGAAAGGTCTGAGTGGAGAGCCTTGGAGAGGCCTATGTTCACGAGTGGACGTCTTTCGGCTGACATGATAATGATGATTTTAACACGACTGTCGGTTCGGGCATCGCTGTTGTTCATTGTTGCTGTCTTCCCGTTGATGATGATAATGATTGCGGTGCATGCTTTACGCAACGCAATGTAACATCGTGTCCTACAGCAATGACACATCCCCTAATCCGCCTGCAAATAGTCCGAAGGTTTGGAAGCCCCACGCACTTCCGTGCCGCCAACCTCGACGTAATTCAATTACCTACTAGCTTTTGCATTAATCGTCATGTACTTACAATGTTTCGTTCAAACGTACGATTTTCATGCATTAATCATGAGTAGTGTCTGACCAAATGCAGCCGTGACCGAAACTCGGTTTCAGTTTGGCCGAAACCAACGTCGAAATTTGATTCAAGTGTGATTATAATGGTTTTTTTCTTGAACGGTCAACAGCAGAAGTATATCCCAACCAAGCTAAGTTTGCACCCCGCTGAAATGCGAAATCCCGCCCGCTTCCCAGGTCACTTTCCCGCGATCGCCCTGTTGCGTCAGTACGGTTAGCATCTTACGAATTCTCTCCTCCGCCTCCTCCTCCCCATCTTCCGAACACCACACGAAAGTCCACGATTCCAATTTCAGTACTACTTTTAAACCGAAACTCGAATATAATGCCGAAACCGAAATAGAAATTTCGGTTGAGCACTACGAATAAATCGGGACTTACCGTGTAGGAATTAGTAAAGTACATGCTGCGACGTTTTGACTGTGAGTTTGCGTGACAAAAGCCTTTATAATAGGTAAATTAGTCAGTTTATTATTAAACTGCAAGTCACTAATTCGATGTGGACAAGGCCTTCAAATCCTTACTAATATTACTTTTCTTACTTTCTACTTTCTTTTTATTCTGTTACTTATTCACGCTTTAACCGCCGAACCGATTTAAACGATGAAATGAAGATAGTTTGCGATTAGAGATAACTAGTTTTTATTTCGTGAAAATGCATAATTTCTGTGGGACTGCGATAAACGAATTCTAATTAGACGGATTCGTAAACAACAGCTTTAACAAACAAGCATAGTTAAAGTTCGGAGCTTAGTAATGCCACAGAATAAGTAATAGTACAAGAATATAGTAATGCTATGACCGAACGGCACGACAGTGACGCGACGTTTCGAAATCGCTGAACCCAAAAGAAGTAGCATCATTTACGGCCCTGCCACAACTACGTGCGACGGGCGGTGCGGCGAGCGTTACCGAAAATAAGTGACCGAAGTTTCTACATTCCAATGTATTTGGTTAATGTGATAGACCACATAAACGTGGAAATTACACTACGTAAATTCGGCGTAGTTACGCGAGCAATGCAGTCGCAGTGCTAGTAATTGAAACAGTAGGTACGCAGATGTAATCATGCCGAAATTCGGTCGTGCAACTTCGGCATTATGTGCTTAGAGACTTATTTAAATTTTTCTCTTTGTCTGTGAGCGAATTTCTAGTTTCTGATACAATCAAAGAACTGCTGACTGCTGCATCACGTCCGGGGTGTCATAATATCATATTGATACTCCTTATGTCTGCCGAAGACATTATAGGAAAACTTTAAACTGATGGTAAGAGATCACCACCGCCCATAAACATCTGCAACACCAGGGGTATTGCAGATGCGTTGCCAACTTAGAGGCCTAAGATGGGATACCTAAAGTGCCAGTAATTTCACCGGCTGTCTTACTCTCCACGCCGAAACACAACAGTGCAAGCACTGCTGCTTCACGGAAGGATTAGCGAGCAAGATGGTGGTAGCAATCCGGGCGGACCTTGCACAAGGTCCTACCACCTGCAAAACTTATTATGAAAAAATACCCACGATTCTTCAAATATCCCTATAACAGAATACTCGTATATGAGGTAAGCCGCGGAGAGTGCGTTATTAAAAAAATAATAACAAAACATAACTCATTGGTTGCATAAATACCGCGCAAGTTATCCCCCCCAGGTGCCAGGTGTCCCCTTTAGTATGGTTACATAATAATAAGCTATATTATTCGGGGAAGAAGGAAAACTCAGGGCAACACGGGCGCGTGTATGATATGGGCCTCGTTACATTTTTACAAGAACAAGTAACAAGCTCATTAGCGGTGTTGGATAATTTTAGAATGTCTTCCGAGCTTTTGGTGCGGGAAAGACTGACGGGAGGCCATGAAATAATATTTTTAACTAGCTTACAATACCTAAAGCAAAGCCAACGAGACGAGATAAATCCTGTCATGGGACAGAAAAGAGGAGCACTACGTAGTCGAGATAGGTCTACTCTCAATTACGTAAAGAATGACCTAAGTCTTCCTACATCTTGTAGGCGGCCGATCGTAAAATCCGCCAAATCAGGAAATCCCTAGGCATATCGTGAAATGGCGCCATTTCATGAATTGGGTAAGGGACATCCGCCATATCGTTAAAAACTCACCGTTTAACGATTTGCCTAGTGACGTTTAGGCAGATCATGAAATTCCTAGGCATATCATGAAACGCCGCCATATCGGTGCTGGCACTTCGCCGGCCGCTGCCGTATTGTTTCTCAGATACAGCGTGATATGCCTAGGAATTTCTTGATCCGGATTTCACGATCGGCCACCGACAATAAATACCTACAACTCAGCTACGCAACTGTATTTTTACGCGCGTGTAGGAGAGTATATATGTAAAAGTAAATTTCTCCTAGCTAGCCATATCAGAGCCTATAATAGGAGTAATTTATAGAATAGTTCTTTTTAGGGTCGCTGTCATCGAAGAAACCGATGAGGAGTTGGTATATACTTTTGGGAATGTTCATTGGAAGAAAATCTTGGAATTTCTATTCGACTGCTACTTAGATCTTATAGACAACGCAGGAAGAGCCGTGGATAACAGCCAGTTTCTAATATAATTAACCGTGAATAATTTAAAATTGTTTTCAATTTTGGTGACCCTACTCGAGATCCATAATTACACCTCTCCAAAAGGTTCTTTCTAACACGACTCACGTGCGGCGGGGACGTTAATTGTCGGCATTATTACGATCTCAAAGACCCTCGCATGTCCTTTAGAATACACTGTTTATTCGGCACTCTTTGGAATTTAACCGAAATTAAACTGGCTTTAACCGAAAAAGACCTAAAGTTCCAAATTCAAATAGAACTTGATACGCCTGTGTTTCTTTTTTGTTAAATAAAGAGTTTTATTGTTATATACTAACTTGAAACATGTTTTTGTTTAGAATTTAATCATAAATAAAATATATATATATATATATATATATATATATATATCATGGGCCACTTGACACCAATTGACCTAGTCCCAAACTAAGCAACGCTTGTACTATGGATACTAGGCAAACGGATAAACATACTTATATAGATAAACACATACTTAAATACATTTTAAACAGCCAAGATCCGAGAACAAACATTCGTATTATTCATACAAATATCTGCCCCGGCCGGGAATCGAACCCGGGACCTCAAGCTTCGTAGTCAGGTTCACCAACCACTTGGCCATCCAGTCGTCAAAATACAATTTATTTTAGTGATTGTACCTTTTGTTCACTGTGTACATTGTCATCTAGCTAGGCAACTCTTCCGGGTCTTCCGGTTCGTCGTCGCCAGTCGCGGACTTTTCTCCCCCAACGGTAATCTGTTCTTCGAGAGATGTAGCCCGCCCATTATCACGTCAATTTTCACATTCTTCGAGCTGCGTCAGCTATGACTATTTTGGTTGTACGTTGTTTCGCAGACAGCATTTTATTAGAATTTCGTTTAACGGATTTTTTCTCATATTATTGTTTCATAGAATAATCAATACATAAAATACTTACTTTGAAGAAATTTGTATTATTGATTTTTGTTACAAATAAAATTCATTATTTAGGTATTCATTTCATAGAATAACAATAAATCAAATATTCTTTATTCTTATATTATTTAGTTGATATAAAACTTATTACAAAGAAAAACATTTCATGTGGTGGTAGTTTCTAAACGTTTTATTCATACCTGCGACAAAATGCATACCCTCCTAAACGGAATTATAGCGATTCGCTTTCTGGTAGGGTCACAGTTCTAATCTAACCTACTTTTCTGGTAGTGATTCGCTTTATGGTGAGGTCACAGTTCTAACCTAACCTACTTTTCTGATAGCGATTCGTTTTCTGGTGGGGTCACAGTTCTAACCTTAAGTACCTACTTTTCTGGTAGCGATTCGCTTTCTGGTGGGGTCACAGTTCTAACCTAACCTAACCTACTTTTCTAGTAGCGATTCGCTTTAGGTAGAGTCACAGCTCTAATGTAACCAAATCTAACCTACATAAAATTAATATATTAAAATGTGTTAATTTTTATTAAATAATGGACAACATAACGTCTATTTTTACATTTTCGTTAAAACAAAATATTGTGAATAAATACACCGAAAAAAAAATCTTTAAAAAATAATTCTATGGTTGGACCCAATTGTTAAATAAAACAATTTCATTATAAAATTCATTGAATTATTTTATATTAAATATGTTTCATTGAAGTAATTAGTAGGTAATTGAAACAATAATATTCGAAGTTAAAATATAAGGACTAAATATTATATGAAACATTTTCTGCAAAACGAAATTCTGTGAAATTTCTGTCTGTGAAAGAAGGGAACACCGATTATTTTATTAGCTACTGCCAAGTTATACCTTCACGTAACACTAAAGAAATATTCAGGTTTTTACGTACAAAATTTCAAACCAATAACACAGTCCTCGTAAACCCAGGCCTCTTCCGGTAAATTGTTTACATTATACGTCTTATACAAACAGCCTGCGGCTGCTACCATCATCATGATGTCATAATTCCCCCTCCCCCTCGGTTGATTATTATATCATTTATGTAAATAAGTAAATAGAAGGATGAATAAATATTCAATGGGGCTGTTGTTTCGGCTTGTTGGAAAGAAAAATACGTGAAAATGGTAAATGGTGAATAATGTTGAATTATGATTGAGTATGCAGAAATGGAGTGTTTTCGTACGGTTTCATAATGCTCATATTTAGATTCCACATCATCATCATCATTCCCAAACTGTATACGTGTTTTTAGCGTTCCGTACTGTAAAAGAAAAACACGGGTGCCCCTTATTTCGCATAACATTAATTGTCCTAATATGACTTTGCATAATTGTGCATAACTTCGATCTTGCTTATAAGGCGTAACACTTATTTAGCATATGCATAACATTATAAAAATTGTACTTGTTTATTTATTTATAACAAAAAACAATAAAACACAATACATTTAACATTTAAAAAATATGACTATGTACTATAACATTATTAACTATAACTTTAATTTTTATAAAATGAATTCGCATAATTTTATCACGCGAGTGAATTAGCTTGGTCAGGGCAAAGCTAAGCTAAAGGCGGGAGTGAAGCGTATAACAGCTTAATAATAGATATTCTCGCATAATAGTTTACTTCTCAGATCTGGTTGAGTAAATAAATTGTTTTTTTTTACTCAACCGGGCCTTACAGGCGGGAGCGAAGCGTAACCTTAGCCTTCGATGTTAGTTTTTTTTTATAACAGCCCAATAATAGATATTTTCACATAATAGTTTACTTCTCAGATCTGGTTCAGTAAACAAAACAATATGGACAATCAAAATAATCATTTCATGTTTATTATACTGTTTAATACTTATCTACTTATGCAAAGTAATGTTATATTATGTATTAAAACACGGAACTCTTTTGGGATCATTGTGTTGTCCGTTAGTATGTCTGTCAAAACCCTTTTTCTCAGGAGTATCAAGGTGAAATTTATATGTAATAATATTTAAAACTACTACTTAGTCCTTAAACCATTGGAAAAATTAAATTTCAAAGTCTACGTAATCAAAAGATGTGTGTAATTAACACACGCTTTTTTAACCGTGCTTAAAGTCATTTACATGCAATGACGTCACGTAGTCACGTTTTAGGGTTTCATAGGAAAATGGCAAAAAGGGACCTAGTTACAGCTTTGTGAAAAAATCCATCCATTTAATAGAAATAAATTGCACACCAACCCATTTATACAGAGGCACGCAAAACGTCTTTATTATGGAGCCTAAGTTTTTATCTCTCCGTCGTTTATCACTGTTGGTGTTGGCATAAATTGCTGGTGACACTTTACTATGAATAATATGCCTAAAACGATTAGTCCGAAAAACGAGCTGCTTTTCTACTACGAAAAATCTGAAGATTCTTTTTATTTAAGATTTTCAATATTTAACTACGTTAACGCTTAAAATACAATTAAAACTTTCTCACAATAACATTAATGCGAACGTTTGTATGTTCGTTTGTTACGATTTAAAGCTTAAAGTATTCAACCGTTCGTGATGAAATTTGGTAAAGAGGTTTAAACCCTGAAAAGGACATAGGATAGTTTTATCCCGGGAATCGAATAGTTTCTGTGGGGGCACGATAAACGAATTCTTCCCAGACAACGTCACAGGATAGCAGCTAGTAGTTCTCATTTACAACTAACTGTTGCCTGCGATTCTGTCTAGGTAGAATTCGTTTGTCGCTCTCCTGCGGGAACTATGCAATTTTCCAGGATAAAAATTATCCTATGTGTTTTCTTAGGACTCAAACTATCTCTATACTAAATTTCATCTCAATCGGTTTAGCGGTTTAAGCGTGAAGAGGTAACAGAGAATACTTATATAGTTTGTCTTTTCGGAATCGTGTTTGTTATAAAATATAATCGTTACTAGTTCTTGTAAAAAAGTATTTACCTTACTATTTTAAATGAACATTTTTGTCTATCTTTTAATTTAGTAAATGACCAATTTATATTTTTTTCCACTTTTTCTTTCACCTCCGCCACCGCCTCCGTTATCCTCCGCCTTCACCTCCGCTAAGAAGACCTCCGTTTTAACCCTTATTCCGATCAAAGGCTCCACCAACACCGATTTCTGAAGTCAAAAGACACAGCACGCGGTCTCCCTTTAATAAAGAAGGGTTCACGGAAAGAACGTGTCTAGTCACCTAATCAACTTTTTGAGTTATAGCGGTTTCAAAGTTAGTCATCACGAACAATTACTATGGTTACCATTTATTTAAAAGATAAAAAAATAGATTTTATATTGTTTTCAGATTATTTAATTCAGTGGTAAGTCATAGTACTTTGTGAGCTCTACATTTTGAGATTAAAATCTCAAATTAAAAAAAAGGTGACTAGGCATATTCTTTCCGTGGACCCTTCAAATGCAAAACGCCTCGCCTAGCCTATTTGATTACATTCCGGGTATTGTATATTTCGCAAATTGAACGCGCAGGTCTGACTCGTTACATTTGGATATTTGATATCACGGAACCCTTTGTCACGAGCAGTGTCTACGAGGGACAGCCCTGTTCGTACATGGTAATGTTTGTTCTTAAATGTACGCGCCATTTTAGGTTGAAGTTAGTAGAGAAACATTTTTTGTACTTTTTTTTCTACCTTTTTTTTTAGTTTCTAGCAGAGCTGTTGCCCGCGACTTCGTCCGCGCAGAAATCATTTATCACCCGCGGGAGCTCAAACTATTTGAATACCGAATTTTATCTAAATAGTTTCAGTGGTTTAGTAGTACAAACAAACAAACAGACTTACAAACTTTCACATTTTGTTAGTGGGATGTGAAAGTTTATTAATATGTTTGGATGTACGTTACTAAATCATACACTAACGGCTAGAAGGATTTGATAAAATTCAGCGCACAGATATTTTATAACCTGAATAGCACATGGGATATTTTGTATCCCTGAAAACAGCATAGTTTCTACGGTGTAGTGATAAGCTTATTCTTCGCCAATGAAGTCGCGGGCAACAGCTAGCCGTAGAGTCGTAAATTTTAAATACCCTAACTCATATTCCAAGGTCTGCACAATTTTTCACCATTAACATTAATCCCAAGCTCATTATCAACTTTAATCTCACATTTAGTACACCAAAATGTAATTCTAACACATCAAACTTATCTCGTAAAAACAGCGAATGCATAAAAAAGCTAATTTAACTTGTCATAAAGCCAACGCTCGAATAAAAATGATATTCTTACATTGTCTTCACATTGTCCTTTGAATATAAGGCTTCTTTAGAACTTGGCCTCACTTTATATCATTTGCACTACGGTGACGACGCTTAAAACGGATTTTTTGTTCAATATCAAGCATGTATGTAAGTATAGCTATCCTATCTCCCTTGTAATACACTAATACTATTTGCTTGTAATTTGTTATGCAATTGGGCGCTGGTTAGGATCCCGGGATCGCGGTGGATGCGGAAAGCACAAGATCGGTCTGAGTGGAGAGCCTTGGGGGAGGCCTATGTATGTCCAGTAGTGGACGTCTTCCGGCTGACATGATGATGATGATGATGATGCGATCCAGTTTCTTTCAATGTGCCTACACACACAGAGCAATTCTAGTGATATGCCAATTCATTTCAATTTATTTTTCAAAGATAATACTTAAAAACTCTTAATGACTGAAGAAATAGGTACAATTGGAGTAAAAACTATCCTAAAAATAACTTTATATACCTATACGTATTTCAGTTTATTTTTCTACGTTCTTCATAAATTCTGTAACTAATTATTTACGTCAAAAAACTTTCATGACTACTTTATGCGAAATGAATTATGTTTTAATGTTTTAATGTTTTACAGTTTATTTTGTGTGTTTTGTTTATGTCGTTTAATTATGTATGACAGTCAAAAATACGAGTTTTTATTCCACTAAAAGACATCCCAGCTCTTCATTCTTCCAAATAGTGTAACCGCAAATTCTGTTTTAAAATAAACGTACACAATGCCAGAAGTTTACCCAAAGACAAGTCGTTTGAACTCCCCAGGCGGGCTGGATTCAGAATGGAGGAATCTTAAATTGCAGTTAGAGACTCTATCTTACAAGTTTAAAACCATTGCTTAATTTTAAGCGTTATTTTTTACAGACGAAATAAAACAGAACCAGACAGAACGTATTATTATCTATTCGTTGTCTTTTGTTGTATGATTTTGTCACTGCTGTTTTCGAAATGCCTATTAACCAAGGCAGTTATTGAACATGTTAAAAAAATAAGTTTCTAAGTCTAAGCGATATTTTTTTATATTGTAATTGACACTGGAGATAGAACCTAAATGTCGAATGTCATGCAGCGAATACAAAATATAAAATATCATTTTTTATGGTGGTTTTAGTTAAGGATAATATAAAATAGTTGTAAGTAATTTATTCGATACACCTACTCGTACATCCTGTTTTCTGAACTAAAGATTTGTTAAAATCATTTTTAATACCTACATGTTTTTTTTGGCCTGCATTGTCATCCAACTCACATAAAATAAATCAAACAAGCATTTCTATGCGACTTCGTCAGCGAAAAGTTCGTTCGCTATTCCGCGTAAAATATGCTTGTTTCCGGGATAAAAACTATCCTATGTCCTTCCTAAGCAGATAGGGTCTCAAACTATCTTCATACCAAATTTAATACAAATCAGTTCAGCGGCAGCAGACAGACCGACATAGGCAAGGATTTCATGTCAATAAAACCACAAGAAGGTCGTTAAAATCGACTTGCGAGATTTGACCCACAAAAACACAAGTTAAATAAAAGCTGGTAAAAATTTACTAAAATAAGTCTTAATTGATCGCGCAAACATTTAGTTTCTTTATTTAATAACAATGGTTACCTATAACATGAAATTGTTTACTCATCCCGGAGGAGTTTCGAAATATTTTCAGAAACCTGAAAAGCAATATGCCGTTGCCGGAACATAATAAAAATATCGTGGAGGCCGACTCCCGGGAGCAGTCAACTGTTAATCAGAAATTGAGGAAAAATTGAGATACCTATAGCAAAACTTTACTGTACGATTCTGATGTCGAAATCAGCTGGCATAGATATTAAAATTGATACGCTATACACGAGTACGAACGAACGTTGCCACAAAATTAATCAGGATTCCTGGAGGAGATACTTAACTGGGCAAGTTTCAGTTTTTGCCAAATGCTGACAGACGTTCTTGCGCTTTGATTTCAAGGTCCTCTTTTACCACGCTGACGGGTGCGAATACTACTTTCATACAGAACCATTTTGAAAATACGAATTTGTTAACCACGATACACAACCATTGTAACTCAAACCTGACACAGCTTTAATCTCATTAATTTGAATGTACAAAATAAATGTCCTCTAAGAAAAATAATTCTTGCTTCACGACATTATTATCATTTATATGTACATTTATGTGTGTTACCGGCAGGCAGGCTTTTTTTAAGGGAGTTTAAAGTAACATATTTCTGTAACTTAACCATAACATTAATTTAATTAATAAACTAAAATTCAGACTTTGTTAACTTTCTAAAAAAATATATAATTGCCAGCAATGTACAACAAAGTAAATTGACAAGTGCCAATGACAGCCGACAGATAATTTGATTATTATTACTACTATATGACTGAAATGTACGGGATTGCGTACACTTACCCACTGCATACGGTTACCCCACGTGACTCTAAATAAATAAATCAATTTAACAAAATATTTTGCATTTGAAAAATTAAAATTAAAATTCATAGGCTACTAGGACTATAAGTAAAGTTGAACTTTGGCTTCTTCCGCTCTTAAATAGTGTTAATTTAGAACACGCAGCCATAGTAGACTTTCTCCATGAACACCAAACTTGCAAGTTAATGATACCTTAGAGTTTGGCAACTTTTATTAGTTATCTGTCAAGGATATTTGGAATAGACAAAACATTTTAATACAACATGGATTTATGAAAACTTTTGTAGCGGCTGCCGAATATTTTTTGAATTAAATTAGACTTCGCACCTACTTCTCCAAAATTTTTAGATAAGTTTTTTTTTTTGAAAAGTGCATCTAACTTTCGTATCGATAGACTAAGAAAGAAATGTAAATTTGAGTTGGCTATGGTGTATTTAAAAGTTTACAATACTTATCTCATACCTAACCAGTCTGTGATAAGTTTATGATATCTTTGATGGCAAAACCTGTCCCTTCATATTTTTAATTTGGTAAACAAACTAATAAGAACACAGTAGAGTATAAATATACTTTATCATAAATTGATACAATACATTTCAGAGGATGGTTGGGCGAGCATGACTAAACACTTGTGTACCAATGGTATATATCTTCCATCGAGTATTTAATAACATGCAGTCACCCCTTTTAGAAAGAAATAAAAAAAAATCACAACAATACAAGTCCCATCAATGTTATTAAAATTAAGTAGACGGCGGTTGCAGACGGACACTGGCTCAGCATAATTCCGAAGCGTTTATACTAGTAACACCCTAGCGCTGATTTTCAGCCAGCACCGTCGGTGACACTCGGTATGCTATACTGATATACTATACACATTCATTACAATAAGACTACAAGAATTCATCGTCGACATCAAAACAAAATTAAAAGGAAGTCTAACTGCCCAACCGTTTTCTGAAAATATTTCGTCTCAATTTTCAAACACACATTTCCATTTTCACTTCCATTTTCAAATAACGGAAAATTTCTTATTTCTCTCCTTAGTTTCCCTCAGATAAAAAATGCCGCTCACCTTCTGTGTGATAGACAGAAAACCGACATACGGTAGCTGCGTCTCACGTCAACTTCGTTCCAGTTAACTTTCTTACGATTGGCAGGACAACGGAAAAAAGAGTAGACACTCATGAAAAATTAAAAGGGCCTAAAACTAAAATTACCCAAACGATGTTACAGACAAACGTTGGCGTCGAATTTAAAACATCTCTTTATCGTGGGTTAAAAGCATTAATCATTTCAGTAGTAAGTAATATAAAATATTATATTCTATGAGTACCTACATAAAAAGTGTGTTAGCATAGACAAAACACAAAACATGCTGTCATTGGTTGTAGTAGAAAATAAAAAGGTAACAGTATTTTGTTATTAAAATACCTCGAGGTCACTTCAACAAAAAGCTACATTCTTACAGATGTTAGCGTGAAGACAGCCTGTCAAATGAATTCTTAACAATAGATGGCGTAATATAAATTGACATGGGTCGGTCAAAAGTCAACCTTTAAGGGTAGTCTACACAAGTAAAGTCGAGGTAGTGGTATTACAAGGCGGGGCTGGCACATTACAAGATGGTCGATCCAGCGTCGCATATTATGCAACTTGAGCTTCTTGCATATACAAACTGAGTATTGAATTTTGGGGGAGTGGGGAAGGGGTTGGGGAAGAAAAGTCCTCTTTTTTTTTATTCGACTGGAAGCAAACCTCCTCGAGTCGCGACCACGAACCGGAAGACGAAGCGTTGGCAGGCCTCCCACCAGGTGGACTGACGACATCGTGAGAGTTGCGGGAAAACGGTGATGGATGCAAATGGCGAGTTGTCATTCATTGTGGCGTTCTAAGGGGGAGGTCTTTGTTCAGCAGTGGACGTCTTCCGGCTGATGATGATGATGATGATAATGATTGAATTTTGATATCACATCATTTGATATTAATCGAGATTGTGCTTGATCCTACTAGTATTATAGGCGGAAGCCTGTGAATATGTCAGCGCGTTTGTCAGTGTCTGTCTGTCCATGTTTGTTACTACTATAAAATATCTCGATGGATTTGGGTGAAATTTGGTGTGTAGGACGTCTGAAATAAGACAGGCTAATTTTTATCCCGTTGTTCCCACGGAGTCAGGATCCTGAACTTGTAATCGCTAAATCAAGATACCTACATGCGATACATCAATGGCGAAGTATCTTTATTCAATTTAGGCTATAACAAGCACTTATGGATGTAAAACACTACCAAATCCACACCTACACTTTGCATGCGTGCTCTTCATTGTTATATTTAAAGGTCGTCCTTAAGTTCTCTGCAATCCATAATGACCGTGTGTAAACCTCAACATAATATACACTTAGCAGGTACAAAACAAACACGCTGTACCTAAGTGTAAGATCATGTTCAACCATCAATTCACTAGCTGGCAATAAATAACTCCATTCATATCCCCGGCATTATTAAACCACAAACTATAAGCACCATCCAGGCATCTAGCATCACTATTAATCATTCATATGTAAACCTAGGCTTAGTGTATCTTACAACGTCACTTTAGCAATATCTTAGGAAATTTGAATCGGGGTACATACTTTCATTCAAAACGTTCGAATGAAACAGTCACTATTGAAAAATGTTTTCTCAAATCTATACGTTAACAAAGTTGACCCTTGGATTAATGTTGATAAAGGTCAGTCAAAAAAATTTACAATTTGAGATACGAGCTTCTTTAAAAGTAGCGACGATATCGTTGACATCGCATTAGCTTCTTAGGCCTCTAGGTT
Organism: Choristoneura fumiferana; assembly: GCF_025370935.1. NCBI lineage: Eukaryota > Metazoa > Arthropoda > Insecta > Lepidoptera > Tortricidae > Choristoneura > Choristoneura fumiferana. The sequence goes on along the minus strand of NC_133482.1, from coordinate 2,748,358 downwards.
GGCAACGCATCTGCAATCCCCCTGGTGTTGCAGGTGTCTATGGGCGGTGGTGATCTCTTATCATCAGGGACCCACTTTGCTCGTTGCCATCCAGTTAAATAAAAAAAAAAAAAAAAAAAAAAAAAAAAAAGCTATCCTTAGGTCAAATAGTGAATCTACAGTGTTAAAGAATAAAGATATTTGGACTTTGCCTTTGACTTAGATATTATCTATTTCTATGCAAAAACCCAATGTCTATAGGAACACACGCGCACACATACACATGCGTCGAGTTCCTATGTACATGCGCGCATACCATGCATAAAATGACATAACTTCAAAAATAGTTCCTTTTTCGAAACAAAATTGATAATGTGGATTATAGAAGAAAATATTTTTCTTTCACACCTATTTTTAACGCTAGAGCAACTCGCATTCATAAAAACGTAATTAGGTTCGGGCAAAGTGTTGCGCTGTGTGGCTTTATCAAGTTCATTCTTAATTGAATTGTTTACGAGGAATGCAATTTCTTTGTATGTCTCGTCTAATCTCACACGAACGGCAATACCCTTTCTTAATTAAACTGTCATACAATTTGAACGTGTTTATTTGACGTCTGCATCTCACTCTTTATAGTACTAACTCTTGCCGCAACTTTGTCTGTGAAGCTTTAGTATTAATGCCCCACGGGAACTATGTAATTTTCCCGGCTATCGTATTAGTATGTTCTTCCCAGTGCCCTTAGTGTAAGTTTTCGGTTACAAAAAACGTCTCGATCGCGTTCGCGTTAAAATCTCAATTTGTATGGAAACACGAACATCGCAAACGTTCCGCTAGAGGCGCTATTCGTGTTTCCATATAAATTGAGATTTTAACGCGAACGCGATCGAGACGTGTTTTGCAACCGAAAACTTACACTAAGAGTACAGGGTCTCAAACTATTTCCATTATTTAAATAATAATTACCGTGTACAATGTTATATGAATAATATATTTGTATTTGTGTTTAATGTTTTATCCGAATCCTTTCAGCGGTTCAGGCGTGAACAAATAAAAGACAGACAGATAGACAGCCATACGCCTGTCTGTATGTCAGTCTGTTTGTCTTTTGAGAATTGAAAGATTTACTTTCGCATTTATGATATTAGCAAAAAAGTAATGATAAAGATATTAGTTATTTTAGAAAGAAAGAAAGAAAAAACATTTATTCGTGACATTTCACGAATAAATGTATTTTCTTTATAATGATTACACAAAATACTATAGGTATAGAATTAAATTAAAAAATTACGTATCACGGTCACGAAATGGCCATAAACCAGCATAATGCCGCCCGTGTGAACGACGCTGGTCTTCCTTTGGGACCCTCAGGACTGCATACATTTTACAAAAATAAATATAACAACATATTCCTCCTCTTATGTGTATTATCTAAAAGTCAACATCTCAAACGAACCCAGAACTCAAAAATCCTTCTGGCACAATCTTCTTGACAAAAATACTGTTTCCAAAAGCACTCTATCAGTGCATATATCAAAAAAACATATTTAAATAGTAAATTTAGGATTTTTAAAGGCGAATGCCCGCTTTTAGTTACGATGAAAATAAAATCATACGTATGTCCGAGCTATCATTTTGCAGAAAGTTAACTATTTCAAGCATGGACATGTTTAATTACAAAATAAGTGCTTTTACATCAATATGTCATATCCTGCAATTAAGTGGTCTACACACGAGCCGACACGATTTACGGTGACTATAATTGGAGCCGTCACACTACGAAATTAATTCGAATGACACGATGTGTAATGTGTATCTAGGCGTGCCCGTGTTATTACATCATCATCATCCCAGCCTATATACGTCCCACTGCTGGGCACAGGCCTCCTCTCAGAACAAGAGGGCTTGGGCCATAGTTCCCACGCGGGCCCAGTGCGGATTGGGAACTTCGCACGAACCATTGAATCGCTTCGCAGGTTTTGTGCAGGTTTCCTCACGATTTCCTTCACCGCAAAGCTCGTGGTAAATTTCAAATGTAATTCCGCACATGAATTTCGAAAAACTCAGAGGTGCGAGCCAGGGTTCGAACCCACGACCCTCTGCTTGAGAGGCGATAGGTCAAACCACTAGGCCACCACGGCTTACTATATTACATACAAGCTTTATTTAATAAGTGACTTGACGGTATTGAATTAGTGTTTATTTTTTTTAACGTTATTTAATAGTTATTTATGCAACTGTATCATAATAAGGGCCATTGAGACACGAGTGCGAGTTTATGACATGAGGTGAAGCCGAGTGTCATAATAGGTACGCATGAGTGTCTTAATGGCTGATTATGTATAGTTGCATACATTAGGTACTTTGTCTACGAGCTCAAACATAAACAATTAATAAATATTAATACTTACATAACGGACAATAAATTAATTTTTCGATTTTAAGGGGCTGTTTCATCATCCATTGATTAGTGTTAACTGGCGGTTAGGTGTGATGCCGTCTCTATTTGTTTTGTTCAAATAGACGGACACGGCATCACATTTAACCGTCGGTTAACGCTAATCAATGGATGGTGAAACAGCCCCTAAAGGTAGCAAATTACTGCTCACTTCCATTGCCGCCTGTTTTATTTCTGGCGGCGTCATCATTTCTGCGTCACTTAATTCACCAAAGTCACACATTCTCACAGATAAAAAATCGTTTAAATAGTGATTAACTCTTTTATTACTTTTAATTTTCAAGAACTCCGTGCAAAAGCAAAACAAATCCCTCTATTTTGAAACTTTTTTTTAGCTAATTACAACCTTAGAATGGACCCGAGAACTTTTTCGAATACAGCAATTAAATAATGTTGAAATATTAAAATTTAATAATAACTGCAAAATACATTTATTGTCCGTTATGTAAGTATTCATTATTCAATAATTGTTTATGTAAACATACTAATTTAGATTAATCTTTAAAGTCGATTTAACAATAATTAAGTAAATAAAATAGAATGGTTGAAGTTTTTTTTTGTTTTAAATCCCGCCATTTGCAGTGCGAAAAAGAACATTGTGAAACGTTTCACAATGAAATGTCAAAGTTGCGATCACATAATGCACCTCATTGGATTACCGAAAGCGGTATCGTTAGCAGCTCATTGTAGTACGCGAGTAGAAAAAGTTGTTTTTTCCATTAGGTGGATTATTTTCAGCCAGTTTTTTATTTATATAAAAGTAGGCCAGCGTTAACCACTAACACGCCTGCCTGGTAAGTGAAGATGGATGCCCATTCGCCCTAGATTTGAATACTGCCAGATTGTAGCGATCAAGGAACACAGATGCAGGCAGGGCATTCCACTCCTTAATTAACTGTTCGGAGAATAAAAGACGAGCGAAAACGCGAAGCTTCAGAAGAATTGTATTAAATAAAATAAAATACTTTTCACGCTCTTTATACTACCTACCTATTTCAGTGAATAATTATTGTAAGCTATATAAAATTAGTTCTTATGCTCTAGTGTATAAAGTAAAATAATCCTTTTCAAAATAAAAGTTTGAGTAAAATGAGCTAACTAAAGGTTTTATGGCTGTTTCAAAAATGTACTGAATTTAATTCATACCAATGAAGGTAAAAAATACTGTGATAACATTCGGTTAAGTTTGTAATAAAGTAATATTCTCTCAAAATACGCGGCCAAGTTCTTAAAGGTAGTAGAATCTATGTGTATTTCTTTTCTAAGTATCTACTTACTGCCTTTTACCATCGGAAGCGGTCTAATAAAATAGTGCGGAAATGACAAAAGACGATAGCAGCTTGGATATATCTAAACGACATCAAACCACGTTACATTTACCGGCCACAAACTATTAAACTTATCTTTAATACCCAGACGAGAACGCAGGATAACCGCATTAAAACAATTGTCAACCGACCACTTTAACCACAGCTGCATTGATAACTTTAGACTTTGTATCGTTGAAGATACGGGTGGAGATGGACGCAGTTGGTTAGTAGAGTAATTGTCATAGATACGGAATGTCCGTGAATTGGGAAGTTCCTATTTAGTGGTAAACGCGACCCACGAAAGACTCCAATTTGAGAGAGAGAGATAGAAATAGCCGTTTATTTACACCTTGATTTACACATATTTGACACATAGGGTTGCCATACGTTAGAATTTGTCCTGAGATGTCAGGATTTTTTTGACCCTTTGCCAGGATTTCAATTTTAACTACCAGATCGAATAGTTAACGCGTGCGTAGCCACGGGTAAACACTAGTAGAACAACTACTCACTGCTCGCTATTTCACTTATCTTCTCATGCTCGTAAAGTTCGTGTTTATGCTAGATCTAGGCGACATAAAATTACTTTTAATGCTCTAGTGCATAAAATAAAATCTTCATCTAAGACCAAGTAATGACGACGACCGGATGGCCAAGTGATTAGAGAACCTGACTACGAAGCTTGAGGTCCCGGGTTCGATTCCCGGCCGGGGCAGAAATTTGTATGAATAATACGAATGTTTGTTCTCGGGTCTTGGATATTAAATATGTATTTATCTATATATTTAAGTATGTTTATTCGCTGTTTAGTATCCATAGTATGGGACTAGGTCTATTTGTGTCAAGTGTCCCATAATATTTATTTAAAAAAGCAGGTGTAAACAGCAATAAACAAAAAAGTTTCTACATTTTTTGTTAATAATTATTAATTTATATAAAAATCAATCAAATAAATGAATAAAACTATAAAAATATAATTATATAATAATGCATGACAAAGAGAAGGTACATAGAGTGCACAATTATTTCCTCTGTTACTATTTCATTTCCTCGCAATCTAAGTGAAAATCAGAGTGTAAAACTAGAGCATTAAATCCATTTCCCCTAGACATGTCTTGATGAACGTCTTGGGTAAAACAGCTCGTTTTATGCTCTTGTTGTACAATCTACTATATTACCCAGGAAACTACCTAATTGGGGCAACTCTAGCCTCGTTGAGTGCAATCTCTTCACAAGAAAAAGACAACCTAAAGAAGACATCAAATCGACAACGACGATTCATTAAAAACGCGTTGCTTTCTCTTTTACTCTACTATTATTCGAAAGAGACTTAAAGAGTCTCAAAGGGCTTACTTTTGAATAGGGTAGCGATTAGGGCTGGCTACCGTGAGAGATCGTCATTTGATATCACAGCTACTAAATTTAATGCATTTTCTGATAAGAAACACGCGAAGTTGAGGAGGAGCGTTGTACACGAATAGCGGCTGGAAACTTTGGTTGTGCTACAAATTATTGTTTAATTTCGTTTGATATGGCTGTCGGTAGTTTTGCCAATGTTGAGAGTTTACTGGTTTCGTAATTAAATAAACCATAGTCAAAATACCATAAACGGGACTTATCACGCTATTTTTACACAAGTAATATTTACCTCGACGTTTCGGCAACGTTACAGTTGCCGTGGTCACGAGTAGACTGAAGTGTGGGGTGTCAAGTCTGCCTAGCAGCGCGAGTTCTTCGAACTACCCGCACTTGATCACTAATAGTACCGGCACTCGTATCACGAACTACCCGCACTTGGTCACTTTTATTAGTCACCCTATCACACCGACACACAACACTAACAACGTCCGATCGTCCCTCTCGAACATTTATCCCGACGCCGACACTAAACAAACCATGCCAAATCCACACACACACACACACACACACACACGCGCACACACACACGCGCGCACACACACACACACACACACACACACACACGTGACAGTAGCTTACTTATAAATCGAGTTTTATACCTATGACTCAAGACGAATACGCTTTAAATTGGCTGCTTGACATATTAGGCGTCGAAATAAAGTTCAAAATTTGATATTGCAATGATAATAGATTCCTAATACCCTGAATTTACAACTTTGCTCTCCTTGCGCCCTGTAAATGTGTACCGGAGCAACGAAATCGGATATCAAAATTTATTTCCCTTCTTAACTCGCGCTATATTTTCACGAGTTTCCTTTCAGCCTGTTCATAGTGATACGTCTACGGGGCTTTTTAAGCTTTTATTTAGTTTCATCTGTCCCGTTGTCTGTCTGTAATCAAATTTTCAAGTTAAATTCGACCAATTTCCAGTAGTTGGATTGACTTGAAATTTGGTATACTTATGTAACTTGCGTGACAATGCAATAATCTGGCAGTGACATCCTGGTAGTTGAGCCAGGATCGTCTCCACAGGACGGAACTCTTCAACGGTTAATGGCATGGAATTTAAATTCAAATGAATGCAATAGTAGTTTGGGTAACAGACAGCAAATAAAAGCTTGTATTAAAAATGTTTTTTTTTACCAAAAACTTATTAAGTATCATTATCTTCTACTTTGTTGTAACTAAGGGATCATTTTGTATTTTTTTTTAAAGAGCCCCTCTTCAGTTTTGTGTTTTTTTTTACAATAAACATAGTCTGCCACACAATTGAACATTAAAAACTTAAAAACACATGGTACAATTAAGTTATTAAAACACGCCATTTTACGCATGGCGTTTATATCCACCAGAGCTGTAAGCGAGGGTTGATATTAAAGTCGAGGGCAAAATAAGTTTTATGAACATAGGTATACATATACATTCTGCTTTTTACATCGATTGCGAGAGAAATTTAACAGAAACCAAGGAAACAGAGATGTTAATTTATATGGGTATTTTCCATGCATTACTATAATTATACTTATTCATTAATAGAATGTACTTTTATCAATGTATTAAATGTTAAACACAAATTATAAATAAAACAAACTTGAACATAAAATATGCACCCTGATTTTAGAAAAAAAAAATGAGTAGGTAGGGTACTACATTTAAAAGCGGAAATGCTCAGTGAAAAAACGTGTCCATACAAAACTAAATACACAAATTGCATTCTCGAACATTTTCACGCCATTGTACTAAAGTTTAATCTTTTTTTTATGTCGTGTTTATTTATTGAGTAACAGCAGGTAACAATTAAATAGATATAATAAACTTAACACTTAAAAAACATTAGTTCTTACATAGACGAAGATTATTTTAATTCCAAGTTTTACCTTGGATTACGCATACTTACGTCAGACGTATTTATAGCAACAGGGCCTAAAGCTTTGTTTGCGAGTTCCGTTTACGCGCCCAGTCGATGAGGCGGCAGTTTTGCGCGATTTCCCGCGGGACGGGCGCAAGGACGAATATAACTTTACATGCAAATCTTTCTTGAGACGATTTTTGTTGGGAATTTTCGGACTCTGAGTATCTCTCAATCGTTTCAAGAGTCGTATGTTTTATTGTTTACTAGCACTTACCCGCGCCTTCGCACGCGTAATCTAATCCAGCAGTTGAATTGAAATTCCGGATATTACTAAATTCCCAAATTGCCACTGCCCACTGCTTAATATCAATTTACTTGCGCAAGCAATCACTTGCATCCGTCGGTGCTTCATATTAATTCATACCTACTAAGCAGTGGGTCGCGCGACCCAGACTCGCTTGCGGTCGCCGGTCGCGGTCGCAAGTCGCGATCGTTGTTTGCGGTCGCGTACCTTAATGTTTCAAGTATTTTTTACGCGGTAACACAAGATTAGCATTACAGAGAATACAAAATACACCTCCGTCACACATTTTTTGTATAAAAAAAAACCCATCCATCAAATAGCTGAATGTCTATCAACTCACACGTACACGTCCTTCTGTTTAACTAGGTATTACATAGGCGTATATAGAGGAGGGGGGCGGGTGGGCCGTGCCCACCCCAGTATGGTCTAGTGCCCACCCAAGGATGTTGGGCTACCGATTTGAAATTTTATAATACTTGTTATCTTCACACAAAAATCCGGGCCATTAAATCATCATAATACTCCAGTTCCTCCTGAAATTTTAAACTCCACTCATGCTCAACAAATATGGACGGAAATTAGATACGTGGTTTTGACAGGCTGGCACGTAAGTTATAATTGTCTTTGAACCACTAAATCAATTTGATCGTTATAACGCCCTTCGCAATCTGCACGGCTGTGACTTAATTATTATAAATGAGAAAGTTTGTGAAGATGTTTGGATGCTTATAAAGTTCTCTACAAATTACACAGTACCATTCCAAGACCGTAATACGAACGTGTCAGACAGTGTCAAAAAGAATGTCAAACGCATACACGACACGTGACGGCGACGGTTGGTTACGATACGACACGTGCTAGTGGGTATATTCTCATACTTTTCGTTACAAAGAATATATCTTTGCCATCAGACATGTTGCTAACGGTTATGGTATGATACGGTGTCGACCTTTGCTATATTCTATTTTTCTAACATGATTCAAATAACAGATGCCAAACTGACGTAACTAGAGTCCCTCCTACTGTTACGCAAACTATCGATACTTTTGCATGTACCTAGTGCAAAAGTGGCAACAGCATTGTTTGTTGGTTTAAACGGTACGCTATCGAACTGAAAGTCTTATTTGAATTTTAAATAGTTATTTGTGCAACAAGAGAGCAAAGTTGTTGCGAGTGTTGATTTTGAATCCCGAGTAAGCGAAGGATCCTATAGTTGAATCACGAGCGTCAGTGAGTGATTCTAGGTTAGAATCCTAAGAGCAGCAAGGGATTCAAATACACGAGATGCAAAAAAACTTTGGTAAAATTGTAATCAACACATTTGATCCTATCTCTCGCTTTTTTCGTGTTGAAGTGAAATGACAGATCAAAGTAAAGTTCAAATATTTGGAATTCAGTAAGTAGACCCAACACTGTACTCAGCATTTAAAAAAAAATATAAAGCTACTTTGTCTCACGGAGTGAGCAAAATGCGATTTTGCTCACTGATTTCTCATAGCAAAACCTGCCTGTTTGAGGTGCTGAGGTGAAAATATAATTTATTCAACGCTTGGAGTGTCACCTTCCAACTCCGACGAACAATCTTGCAATTAATAATCAGTTCGTATATTTTACCGATTTTATTTTTACCGATAACCTTCACCTCTGGCAATTGCGGCCTATTGAAACAACATTGTAAAAGCGTCCATTAAAAAGAGTAAGTTTATAATACAGTGCCTACGCCGTAACTTAACATTTTTTTGACAAATTTGAGTAAAAATATTCGAACAATCAACAGTTTTAATGTGATTTCACTTTTTACAGGCATTATATTTCTGGTCGAAAAAATTAAAAATTAGTTACTGATAGTATTGTTAGCATTGATAGTCCTTGAGCAAAGCCTCGGACGGACAGACAGACAGACATGGCGGAACTATAAGGGTTCCGTTTTTGCCATTTTGGTACGGAGCCCTAAAAAGCGGTTTCGCACTGCGTCTGATTTGAATCCTATCTATCTGAATTCGTAAAAGTACCTACGGACCGGAGCTGACCGTTAGAATATATCCCTAAGGGGCTGTTTCGCCATCCATTGATTAGTGTTAACTGGCGGTTAGGTGTGATGCCGTCTCTATTCGTTTGTTCGAATAGACGGAGACGGCATCACATTTAACCGTCGGTTAACGCTAATCAATGGATGGTGAAACAGCCCCTGTGTCGTAATGAGCTGGCTTAGATCAAGAATCATAATGTCTTTATATGAGCCACAAGTATGTGCGGAATGACTCAAAACCAGCAGTGCTCATGCATGCCTGCCCCAGCCATTGAATAGTTTTGAGAAAAAAAATATAATGTTTTCTCATAAGTCTTTATGTTATGTAATGTTTGTCAATTGTTGCGTGCGTGCGTGCGTGCGTGCGTGCGTGTGTGTGTGTGCATCGTTGGGATCATATTTTAAGTTGTTTTTTTATTATTGGTTATATTTAAAGAAAATATATAAGTACATAACATTCTTTTTGAACGATTATTGATTAGTAACTGAATAAAAATTTTGTGAAACAATTTCAAGTAGGTAATTTTGTGTATTACTTCATATAATATTATTATGTACCCATATCTAGACCACTTAATAGGCAAATTTTATGTGAGCATGTGTCATCTCATCTTTACTTACGAAACAATTCTATTGAATATTCAAATGTGAATAGGCATAAGTTCACGATCAAAGACTCAACGTTCACCGCTCCAACTTGCTTCTAACATAATTTAACAATAACTAAATTCCTGCTTCAAACTCTTGAAAACACTTTAAAGACGAGCTCACGTATATAACACCTCAATTGCTTTGTACTATTATATTCTCTGAAGTTATGACTTTAGAGTTAAGTCAAGTTAAACTAGTATAGCTTGTGTGGCGGTTGAGATGTGGTTTGGTGAATACACTCCGCTTTTATAATAACACACTGTGAACTATTTGTTTAATTAGTTAGCTATTTATTCCTCGCCTGCGGGTTAAACTGAAATATCTCAATGGGTGGATATAACATACTTTTCATATTAATTTATACTATACTCCGCTTAATTTAAGGTTTGAATTAACGGTCGAATTGTAACACACGTATCACGGTATTTCGAACAGAAATGGACTAAATATTCTACATGTACATTTATTAGCGATATTTATTATGTTTTTAGTATAGAAGTTAACACAATTTTAAATAGTGTTGTTGTTTCATTTCAAAACGTGTGTAAATATTACCGTTAAGTTTCAATTGTTCAAATAAATGGAGCATAGTCTATCCCACTAGGCTCAAACAATCTAAACATTGGAATCGAGAATATAAAAACCATACTGAACCTAGGGCTAGAATAATTTCTTAGTTGACAATATGTACATTTTCGTACATAGCAATAGGTAATTATTGAGGTTCCGGGTTCGATCCCTGGCCGGAGCAGATTATGTTATGATAATACAAATGTTTGCTGTCGAGTCTTGGACGTTTAATATATGTAATTTAAGTATGTATTTATTTATATTTATTTATTTATTTATGTTCAGGTAACAACAGCCATAAATAATACAAGGAACATGCAACATGGTTACATCACAAAAGGATAATATATAAGTATGTTTATCCGTTGCCTAGTATCCATGGTACAAGCTTTGCTTAGTTTGGAGCTAGGTCGATTGGGTGTCAAGTGTCCCATGAAATTTATTTATTAGACTAGAACTTAGAAAAGTTGAATAACCCCCGACATTGTCATTTCAGAGTTCAAGATCTCTTAAATGCCCGAACTGATTTTAATTAAACATAGCTAAAAATCACCGCAAGGACACTCGCTTTTACGTAATATAGGTAAACCGCATCGAAATCGGTCCATTCATTAAGAGCTGCGACAAACAGACAGACAGGCAGTGGCGTCAAACTTAGAATGCCCCTCTTTTTGCGTCGGGGGTTAAAAATCAACAACACCTTCCCGCAGTCCATGAGAATAGACAAAGAACAAAAGCAAACTAAAGCAGCTTGTCCGTAAATCAACAAATCATAATTATCATAATTGACTCGCTACAATAAAACATAATGTCAATGTTTGGGGTTGACGCGAGATGCCGCCATACTTTCTTACTCCCGTGTCAACAGGAGCTGTTGCTTTGCTCTGGCGCCCGTGATTGTGATGTCACTAAGTGTGATTTATTTTGAAGGTAGTCGGGGGTCGTTTTTTGCGAGACGCACTATTACGCGAGTGTTTGTGTACGGTTTTTTGTATGTGTTAATTTTCTACTGTCACTTCTTTATTTGGTTTTAGCCGGAGAGCAGGAAGATATTGTCGATGTAGATATATATAGTGTTGCATACTGGCCGGTTTGTCTATGAGCAGTGATAGTTTTATTTAGAGCAAATTCTGAGTGTTGTTAATGTCTTCTTCTGTTCCTGAAGAAACTAACAATACCCAAAAAGATTTTTCTCTTAAATAACTATTAAAAAAATGGTGTCAGAAGTAAAAGTTACTTCAACAAAATGGTTGATAAGCTGGAAGATAGTAACAAAAAACATCGTACAATAATTGGTTGCATTTGACCATTAAAAATCGACAATCAAGTGCCAGAAAAATGGCGGATATGGTATTTTCTTGACTTTATCCTCCTGAGTCCTGCCTTTTTTAACAGACATTACTTAAGACCTAGACATGGGGTCACCAGCTTTGTCATTTTGGATATTATTTATAATTCTTAAAATTATTTTTTCAATAAACAATTTTTACTTTATAAAGTACATTCGGGCGTTATTCTTAGTGTAAATTAAATATTCAAATATAAACCTGGGACTGCACAACCAGGACTCGATCATGATCAAAACATACGGATTTTTAATACCTTTAATATACGAAAAAATAACAACCTGAATAATTTAGTGTCCTGCTTTTGTTTGGTAGGTATACAGGGTGGATTTCGACGAGGGACCTTTGCGAAACTGGCAGATAGTTCAACCTTAGCACTATATTTCCCCCATAGAAACTATGGGAATATATGTTACCGTTTTCAAGTTATTGCCTTTTAAACATTCATACCAAAAACTACTTTGTGCCAACCCTAGTGCTGGGTCAATGTTCTTACTTGTAAACAATCTTTAGACGTCAGGATATTACGTTAATATGTTGCCATTTGTCCATTTTTAGGTCTTCGTGCAACGCTAAAAAAAATCGTTGCAGGATTTGCAGAGGTGATTGTCTCTGGAGTATTTATGTAATTTCTTAGTTAATAATTCTAACCACAACAAATAACTTACATGACATGACACTGACATTCACTCGAATGTACTCAATCGTCATAAACAATTAAGAAGATGTCTCTGTTTACCTACCTAAACTCATAAAAAGTTTTAGTTCGTTAACTCGCTTCATCAAATTATTTTCGAATGAATTGAAATTGTTCCCTGCTTGATCAGCAATTCATACAATTGGCTGTCCTTGTTTTTTTTTATTTTATTTGGTTATCGCCAAAAAAAAATAATACTGAACAATATTTGACGGATATTGCACTAAAGTTGTAGTAATAGGTTGTCATAGGACTTCATTCGCCGAGCCGAGATAGAACCAACGCATTTTCTACAACTATCGAAACTCTTTGCATGATTGAAAAATCGATCATAAACATATCATAAATATGATGTTTGAAATGAAATTGACATTTAATTTGCTCATGTTATACGCGAGCTGCAATCATAATGGGGTTGAAGCTTTACGACGTTACAGGGAAACATATCCACCACCACACCCAACATGTCGTAGGACAATTTACGTGCTTGTGATCGTGTCACCAACAATCAGCCATTGTACCAAGAACAGCTCAGAACGATCAACGTGGAGGACCTGTTATTCGTCTTGCGGCTAGACTTGAAAAAGAATACTGCGGTATTTTGAGCGGAATCCAAGAAAAGTTCGAGATCAGCTGGTCGACATTTCGAAATAGTCATACCGCAGTACTAAAAGTTCTTAAACGTGCCCGCGCCTTCACCCTTACAAAATACATACTCGGGCACGGGCTGCAGCGTGTATTAACATTTGAACACCGTATGTAAAATTGTTATAATAAGTAATTGTATTTCGTATTTTTGCATTTTATTTGATTTATTTGACTTTTATGTGTCATTTTTACATCAGTACGATGACAACAACTCTCGGAAATAAACGTAATATCCCGAGTTTTTCCGACGGCGATTCCTTAATCTAGCCATCTTGCCGTTATGTGCAGATGCAATATAGGGTTATCACCGCAGTTAAAAATGAGTGAATTTTGTATTTTTTTTTTACTTTGTTTAAGTTTCTAAACATTATAAATCGACTGTGTATCACTTAAACAATGCAATATCTCCGCAAAGGTCCCTCGTCGAAATCCACCCTGTATACCGGGTAGACTCTTTAACAGATGAAAATAATAAAACATACCTTCTCCGTAAATGTTGAAAACATTAACTATCATTATTGTTATTATTATTATTATTTTTGCTTATTGTATTGGTACGTATTATTCTTATTTTGTTTGTATATTTGTACATAGTTGGTGTATTTTTATGTTGGGATTCTTTTATAGATTTGTGTATTATATTATTATTTAAAGCAATGTATTGTATCTTCCACCATCTATTTTAATTTTGGCTTTGAATTTTGAATGCTCCTCTCATCCACTCAAAGGTTGACTGGTAGAGATCCCTTAAAGGGATAAGTTCGCCTTTGTACATATATTTCATTGTTTGTCATCTGTGTTTGTTTACTTATTTTGTACAATAAAGATTTTACATACATACATACATACATACATAGATCGTAATTGTCAAACTGAACGCTGAACATTAATTCAGCGGCTTTTAAAAGTAATAGAGCAATACCTCTGAATTTTTCAATATTTTTTTACTTCGTTTTAAGGTACACAACCCGAAACTGTAAACTGAAAACTGTACCCCTAATGTAAGTTTTCGGTTACAAAATACGTCTCGTTCGCGTTCGCGTTAAAATCTCAATTTATATGGAAACACGAACAGCGCCTCTAGCGGAACGTTTGCGATGTTCGTGTTTCCATACAAATTGAGATTTTAACGCGAACGCGATCGAGACGTATTTTGTAACCGAAAACTAAGGGCACTGTGCTCAAATCCCAAACCGTGCCCAGACCACACGGTCTGAAACCACGGTCAACACTGAAACAATACCACAGCGGTGCCAACGCCCGGCTGCATTAATTATGATTATGAATTAGCTGACAGCCTGGCTAGCATCTAGCATTGCATCCTAAAAGGCTGTTAACCGCATTGTATGTATTCAGAGGCAGCTCTATCGTTTAGTTTAATGTAAAACGTCCACAAAAAAATGTTTGAAGAAGTATAAAGAAAATGAGAAAGTCTGAAATACTGAACTTTTGAATATAATAATATGAGTATGAAGAAGACATGCACGGTTTGACAGAAAGATTGTCAGAATGACAGTGACAGTAGGTTTGACTAATTATATGAGTATTATAATGTTTTTTTTTGGCAAGTATCTACTGAAACTCAAGTCCAGTTAGTGGTGAGTTGTCGTTCATTGTAGCGTTATAAGGGCGCAGGTTTTGCAGGTCGTAGAACCGTGTGCAAGGTCCGCCGGGATTGCTACCACCATCTTGCTCGCTAATCCTGTGAAACAGCAGTGCTTGCACTGTTGTGTTTCGGCGTGGAGAGTAAGAAATTACTGGCACTTGAGGTATCCCATCTTAGGCCTCTAGGTTGGCAACGCATCAATACCCCTGGTGTTGCAGATGTTTATGGGGTCGTTTGCCATCCAATCGAATAAAAAAAAGGTCGAAGCCTTTGCTCAACAGCGGATGTCTTCCGGCTGGTGATGGATGATGATGAGCTCTAAGATATATTCTTACATACTGCACGGATTTGGATGACATTTTGTACGTAGATAGCTAGACATCTGGAATAACACGGGATAGGGATAAAATCTTGAAATATCAACCGATGGGCTAAGAGTTATGATATTAGGTATGTAGGTAGCTGCACGTCTGGAATAACACATAGGCCACTTTTTATCCCATATTCCTATGGGATAGGGATAAAATCTTGAAATTCAACCGATGGGCAAGAGTTATGATATTAGGTATGTAGGTAGCTGCACGTCTGGAATAACACATAGGAACTTTATATCCCAATATTCCTATGGATAGGGATAAAATCTTGAAATTTCAACCGCTGGGCTTAGATCTTGAAATTCGGACACAACCTCATTGAAGTCCACGATATACATTTTACGAATTCCCAGGTATTTTAAAATCCCGTAATTTCAGTGTACCAGGTTGAATTGAATAGTTTACGCGTGCGAAGCCGCGGGTAAACTCTAGTAATAAATAAATAAGAGGTTAGTAGACATGACAGGAGACGAAGCGATGGCAGCTTCTACGGACAAAAAATAAGCTTCTTTTCAAAGAGGGACGCTGCCAGCATCTTTAGTTTTAGTTTTTTTTTGTTTTATTTATTAGCTTGAAGTCCCGGGTTCGATTCCCGGACGGGGCAGATATTTGTATGAATAATACGAATGTTTGCTCTCGGGTCTTGTATGTTTTATATGTATTTAAGTATGTTTATCCGTTGCCTAGTATCCATAGTAGGTACAAGCTTTGCTTAGTTTCGGACTAGGTCAATGAGGGCTATC